>NC_082403.1:7252040-7282040 GCF_031168955.1 Gadus macrocephalus
CCCAGTGGAAATAGGGCAGAGTTGTTTGTGCGTTTCATACAAAGAAAACTCCTCGTGTTACTGTGTAAGCAGAAGCCTATCTCGCATTATACTGCTGTGTGACTGCTAGGCCGGGTTTTATAAAGAGCGTGACAGCCGCACACCAGATGAGCATGTTTTCCATCAAGTCATAAATGAAGGAAAGGGAGTGTTTTTGTTAAAACTGTGACTTATCATTTGTTCAACGTCGAACAATAGGCATTATAAGGCAATTCGCCCAAATCCCTTCAGCTGGCGCGGATGTGCTTACCAACACAATCCTCAGGGCAAAAGCGTACACGACTTGTGTTACATCGGGTCCCACATCCAGATGCAGGCACCTAGAGCCGTGAAGGACGCCTCTGGCTCCCTCTGTATCTCGTTCTGTATACTCTGTGACTTGTCCCCGGTCTCCTTAGGTCAGGGGAGATCAGAAAGCTTCCTTTTCGCCGGGAGCAGGCCAAAGGCGGTGTGGACAGCCAGTAGTGTATACTCGTTAGACAATGGAGGAGGACAGTGGAGGAGAGAGTATCCACGAGGAGAAAGGAGTCACTTGCTTTGATGAATAGATCTCATTCCTAGTTTGATTGATGACACCCTTAAGCTCTTTTTCAGCTCCAGCACGCCCAACCTCCGCTACGTGCGCTATCTCTACCTTTCTCACTCCCTCACACCCACGCGCACACGTACACAGTACACACACACCCACGCACATGAACGCACACACTCACAGACACACACACACACACAAACACACACACACAAACACACACCCACATGAACGCACACATTCACAGACACACACACACACAAACACACACACATGTGCATGTATCCACACGCACCCATGCGTACACACACTATGGTATACACACACATATATGCACACGCACACACACGCATTCACACACCCACATGCATGCGAGCACCTGCACATGCAGACACACACAAACAATCAGACCCACACACATACATGCGTGTACACAAGCAGGAGCAACACACATCCACACACACGCAATAACACACACACACACACACACACACACACACACACACACACACACACACACACACACACACACACACACACACACACACACACACACACACACACAGTGATCCATACACATGCATGACTTTTGTGTTGTGTGTGTCATCAAGATTGCTTTTGCTGATGCCAGTGGAGGATTGTCACACGGGCGCATTCTTTGTTTTGATAGGCTTGATATATTATTCATTTAGCGAGAAGGAAACGGTTATTTCAAAAGCAAAGAAAACATGCCTTCCAAACCATTTCCTCTGACAGGAAATTGTGTATTGGATCAAAGCCGCTATAGTCATATGCTCACCAAATGGCACAGGTCACCTCCCTCCAATTTAAAATAAAAAAAAAAACAGAACAAAACTGTGTTTATTTGATGGGATCAAATACACACAATGATGTCTGTGACAGACATTACTCACTGCCTGTTGGCACGACCTGTCATTCTGTCTGTCTGTCTATCTGTCTGTCTGTAGGCAGGCATGTATGTATATTTGCATGTATGTATGTCCGAAAGTATGCATAGACAGTATGTATGTTTGTATGCATGTGTACGGAAGTTTGTGTGTGTAGTGTGACATGACATGGTTTGTGTTGCTGGACAGGTCCGACTGCCACAGACCTGCCATACCCAGGAGCTGTTTTGTGTGTTTACTATGATTTGTTTATGATCTGGTGACCGGCTGAAAGCCCCTTCTAACCCATCAGGGCTGGAGCAGCTGCAGGGGGTTTCACAGGAAAGACCATTAATAATTTTACCAAGGGCGTCCGTTCTGAAGGCCGATGAAGCTCAAGGTCAGGCTTGATGCAGAGATTCAAAGTCCCAGTGACGTACATGCTGCCAGGAGCTATTTAAATACTACTTGTATCCACCAAGGAGTCCCTACTTAATCCCCTCCTGGGAAAGTCAAATAAAGTATAAAAATGGAAATAAGATCTGTTTATTGCCTGCAAAAAAGCGATAGCAAGAAATTGGTACAAACCTGAGCCTTCAACAGTGGAGGGATATAATCAAGGAGATTTTTACAATGGAGAGGACGACTTTTTCTCTATGATCTAAAGGAGAAATCTTCCCCAGAAAATCGGAGAAATGGACTGGCTTTATATCAGAAGAATTGGACGCCCCTTCACTGTGAAAGTCTGTGGCCAAATAAAGGTAAATTGACGTGGTTATGTGGAATCATATAAGCTTGACTGTAGTGCCTCACACTATGTTCTTTGTGTTGCTTTTATTCAGTGTAAACATGTCAAAACACTATACATAAAGAGTTACAAAAAAAAGAAAAGAAAAAAAGATCTGTGATGTGCACATACATCTTTCTTTAAATGACATTATACTAATTAAATGTCTGTATTCAAAAATCCTTTACATTGGATTCCAGATTCCTCATGTATATTTTTTAAAGATAAGATCATTCTTCCAAAAAGATTGTAAGCAGCCTGCAGTGATAAGACCCACAGGCAGACATTCAGTAGCAAAGTCACCCTGACATCCCAATGACGAGCAGCTGTTTGCAATCAGCTAATTACCTGTGATTGGCTGAGGAGTTAGCCTTTCTGGCAATAAATATCTCCAACCATGTGGGGCATGTTCAGCAATATTGTTATGAGTATTTTCTTTGGTTGGGGTACTGCGCTGTTTGGTCTGTAGATGAATTGGCCAGCAGGAATGTCTTTTGGAATTAATTTGGGGTAAGTGTCTGAAGGTAGTCTGAACCATGACTACATGTGCACCTTGTTTCAGTTCGTTTGACCTTGGGTGCTTTTATTTCCAATATATTTTAGGTCCCTTCTGGTTTTCCTCCTACAAGCGGAGCATGTCAACAGTTTATGGGTCCCTCATGGTAAGTTTTAAACAGTAACTTGACATTAAGAGATTTCCCCATTATTTGTTTAAATTTGCTTTTATAGTCCCCCCAAATGTTGGCCCTTCTCCGTGGGGACGTGATGAAACGAGGCTTGGCGGCTACCCCCAGAATCAATTCAGACAAGACGCCATAGCTGCGAGCCCTCCCTGGAGTCCGTCCATCCACAGCCAGGCGGGAGTGAACAGTGCCTTGCGACAGGAACTCTCACGGAGACGCAATTACCCAGTAGCCGTAACCCCCAGTTCCGCCGAGTCCAAGCATAACTCCATCGTTCTAAGGCCCAGAACACTACAGCTGTCAGCTTTCCCGAAACCGAGGTCAAACCCACCGAGCGCTCATCACAGGAGCCGTCAAGACAAGCGGGGGGGAGATTTCGTACTCTCTGACGCCATCGCTAGCGGGACTGCTATCCACAATGGTAAGAGCTCGTCTGCTGGCTCCGTGCGTGACTCTATTGATAGAAAAGCACCCGCTGTTACCAAGCGGTTGATGGATACACCACGTAGGCCTACTGGAGAGCTGCTTCTGAGTCCTTCTAAGGATCGCTTTGCCGCTGCAGTGACTCCCACCACACTTTCATCCTCCAACTCTGGTCCGCGTGCGGTGGTTCCCATCAGGACCGGTGTCAACGTGTCGCCTCAGCTGTCTTCCGCCGCCGCCGCGAGCGCCGGCCCCGAAAAGCCCACACGGGCGGGTGCCAAGGTCGCCGGCCACATGGTCAGACGGCGTCCCTCGTTTCGGTCTTCCAAGAACTACCACCTTCCAGAATTGGTAAAGGCCTACGGCAAGTCTGCACCGGGAACCGAGTCGTCAAACTCGGAGCTGTCGGTGTATCAAAGGGCTGGTCCGGACAGAAACGCACCCCCTCGAAGCTTCCTGACTGGTGGGAAGAGGACGGCTAACTTATTTGCGCCAACCAAGGTCCAGACGATCCCGATACGCTTTGGCGGCATCCCTATTCAGCGGTTGAGAGACCCACTTAAAAATGGCGGCACCGGCGTCGTGTCTCGGCCACAGGCGACCAACTCGGCCCCGCTGCAGAAGACTGTCTTTTATTCTCAAAGGGCAAACTACTTGCACAACCAAAGATGACTTCACATAGGAGGAATAAATGACTTTGTCCCACTTATAAGTAATTGAAACTTTAGAAAATGTTATCATGCTATTCTGTGCAATAAATTATTTTTATATTGACTTCGTGGCATGTTTACTGCAGATTTGGTGACATCTACTGTTCAAACGGTTGTGGTACACCTAAGTTTCAATGCCAAGAGCAGTGCTGGTTTGACTTGGTTGAAGGATACTGGGAATGTCGACTGGATCTGTGCATTTTATAACTTATGTTCGGCCTACTTGGCTTTGTCTACTTTCATCGGGAATTCAACCAGCTTAATGCAGTGTCGGTCTACTTAAAACTTGCTGGCCTAAGTTTGCAAATGTTCTCGTTGAGTGCAAAGGGTCAACGAATCTCGACCCACTCCCCACCCCCTCGTACCACGGAACTAGGAGTGACGTCAGTGGGCGGAGCTTCAGTCCACCTTGACGATCAGGTAGATTTAGGGGAAGTTTTAAAATACGTGACGTAACTTCAGCGTTATTAATGTATCCAATATATTGGCACCTTTTCGAGGACAGTGTGCATTGGATCACTAAGCCAAACTGTTGGCCCTTCCACGAACATATTACGTGAGTAACGAGTGGCCCTCTCTGAAATGGAGGCGAACCATACATTTGCTTTCGTTGACGTTTTGTGTTAATGATTGGCGTCAACATTTTTAAGTCTTTATATATCAAACATTAAAACCCGTACGGTTTACAAAATATTCCCGTGTTTATTCGTCCTTCTGTTCCGTGTGTCGGTAAACAAAGGACCTCGCTTGCTAAATGCTTCTTCAATCATAAAACAGGCAGATTTAGCATTTTCCATTGTGTATTTAAGTCGTGGGAGGAGGTTGTGTACACCTCAAACATCGCATACTTTCTTAAAATAAACTACTGGACTGACTCTCCTGACTATATCTCGGAGAGAACCAGTCTGATCAATCAGCCTTGGTTTCATTTCTGAACCTACACGGTAAAGAGTTATGATACAACAAAACAAGGGCAGCTATATTTGTCTTGCTGGTGTGTAACAATGAATCCCTTCCTTGGCCAGACCTTGTGTGGACTAGACCTACACCATGCCCACCAGCGGCAATGGCAGCGGGAGGCACTTATCAGAGCCCCGCTGCTCCATAGAGGATCACGACCCTTCGTTGCTGAGCAACCAGAACAATAACTACCAGGAGCGCAGCGTTGACCCGCCAGAAAACCTCCCTAAGGACAACCGGAGAAAGGACTCCACCCTTCCCCATAGAGCCCACCTGAAGTACTCCGACGGGCAAGCTGACGAGACGGTCGGCTTCATCACCGTCGCCAACGAGCCCGGGGGCGGGGCTTGCTCCTGCGGGCGCTGCCGGAGCCTGGTGTGCAGGGTCCTGACCTGCGGCCTGTACGGGGTCTGCCAGCGCACCCTCTGTGCGCCTTGCTTGACCGCCCCTCCCACCCAACCCGAGAACAAGGAGCGCACTAAGGAAGAGGAGGAGGAGTACCGCGATGAGCCGGCCTGGCTGGAAGACGTCCACCTCGACGGGGTCAAAGTGGACTTTCAGCGAAGCGCTCCTGACATTGAGCGGGAGGCGCCCTCTTCCTCCAACGTCCGCCCGGCCGGCCCCAAGCCGCCCCAGCCGCCGGACAAGACCAGCCGCCGGTCGTACGACTCCATCGACTGGGAGGAGGAGGAGGAGGAGGAGGTGGCGTACGGCGGCGAGGGCGTGGACGCCCTCATCACCAAGAAGCTGCTGGCGCTCTACACGGAGTACCAGATCGAGGAGCTGGCCCGCTGCACCACCGACTCGCTGTTCCTGCGCAAGTCCACGGAGATCCACCAGCTCATCAACTCCCTGGCGGTGGAGCACCAGATGGACGAGCAGGAGGCGGAGGGCCGGCTGGTGAGGGGAATCATCCGCATCAGCACGCGCCGCAGCAAGAAGGGCAGGCGGCCGCACGATGCGGTGAGCGAGAGGACGCTGTCGGACAGCGGCAACGAGACCATGCGGAACAGCGACTCTTGCAGCAACAACAGTACGTTTTCTGCGTGTTGTTGTGTGGTGGTTGTTTATGCTGTGACAGGACGTGGGGGATCAGGGATGGGCGTCTCTTTTTCGGATGGAGGTCTGCCCGGCAGCAGCTGCTCTGTGCCACTGGGATCCAGGCCGACCATATAGGGGTGACTCAAATGAATCGTTGGTTCTAAAGTCATACATCAGCACAAATGGAAAGGCAAGCTTAAAAGGGAGGTTTTGTTTTTGAGGATGTCAAAATGACCAAGCAAGTCTCTGTCTTTCGGTCTTCGATA
The DNA here is from genome assembly GCF_031168955.1 of Gadus macrocephalus. Lineage (NCBI taxonomy): Eukaryota > Metazoa > Chordata > Actinopteri > Gadiformes > Gadidae > Gadus > Gadus macrocephalus. The sequence continues at coordinate 7,258,366 of NC_082403.1, forward strand.
ATATGTCTCTACGGCCTCAACCAAATGTTGTGAAGCGGGTTTAGGAGTGCAGCTCCCTTATGGTATACGATACGTTTTCATGCTAAGCATGGGCGTGTTTTAGGCCTTATTATGATGGTAGGGGGACACTTAATATCTCATGGTTGGTCGATAGTTAGAGTCGCTCGCACCTCTGTGACAACGATATTCTGGGCATCCGGGCCTGAGACATGGAGATGCCCACAGCACAGGGTCGCCCATAGTTAAACCATTTTCCCTTTTTACGACCGACAAAGTTTTAGTGAGAACCCAAAGATATGGTCTGGTGTAAGTCATTTATATTACACTTTGCTGCAAATTAACAAATGAATATAAAGATGCTTTTATTGTGAATAATATCATTAGCAAAAATCTGCTGTAACACAAAACTGAACCTTACTGTTTTCTTTTGTGATCCCTACAAGATGACTACAAATCAAGTCCTAACTTCCAGATATCAGATGTCACACATTCGGACATGTATGCCAGGAATATGAGGAGGAACAACAGTGATGGTAGGTTTTTTTTTTTCACATTCACACGTACACAACATGAATATACGTACTTACACAAATGCTCACACGTACACAAACATACACAAGTTATTAATATTGTTACACAAATTCCGTCATATACCATATACCCCGTAGAAATGTCATCAATGTATGATTGTCCGAGAACTTAGATACCGCCCAAGCCTAAGATTGGTTAATAGTAACTGGAGGATGCGGTAAATCAAACGGCTACAACATCCACCACGGCTACAAATATTTTTCAACAAGTTGAACTAAGGTGTATCATTAAATATAGCGGCGCTCAAATGCAGCAGATGCAACAGACTTGCACAAGGCTGCTAGAGCAGCAATGCATTATGGGTGCCCTTTTGGAAATGACTTTCCTTCATGGATGAGGAAGTATTTACCTTGTAGCTGATGTGTAGTGACATTGTGTCTATTTTCCTGTAACCGCCTGCATGTGCATGACTGTGGGCTTTCTGTAGAAAGGACACAAAGGCTGCATGTGTAATGTGAGGATTGTGTTTTTGAGAGCGTCACAGTCCTTCTCTTGGCTCACACCCTCTTCCGTATTCCCGGCAGAGGAGGCTTACCATCTGTCAGTCACTCAGTTAACATCCGGAACACTCTATTGACTTTTTATACCGCTTTATTCCCCTTTCTATCTTTTGGGATATTAAATCATAAAACCCTTGGAATTCATGTTTGGATTGTGTTTAGCTTTTGCAAAGCCTGTCAATAAAACGTAAGATGGTCGGGAAATGTGTGGTACTTGTTTCCTTTGTTTGTCGAGTGATTTGAAATGTAAAAACAAATCAGTGTGCTATTTAATTGTACTTGAAATTTAAACATTTCCCCTAATTATCTAAGGAGTCACAGTTGGTCTATGTCATTCAATAATCTCAACAGGCTGTTTATGTTTCTGTGTTTATTTATTGACTTTTATTTATCTTTGTAGCAATTCATTGTTTGGTCATTCATCGTGTATTTATTTTTCATTACGAGGGAGACATTGTTGTGTTTCAAGTGACACAGCGTTTTTCAAAGCACGTTTTGTGATGCATTCTGATGTACAAGCCTTATAGGGCCACTGAGCTCAATCGTCTTTCTGCCTAATAGAGACCCACCTCCTGGATACACGGATAGGTTTCACTGTGGGTCATTGACTCTTCCTTCTCCCTCTTCCCCACCACAGGTCGCTCTGTTCCATACTCAGACACCATGTTATCATCAGGTGTCTCAGTCGCTCGCACCTCCGTGAGGACGTGATCCTGAGCCTCCAGGGCCGAGACACGAAGATGCCCACAGCGCAGGATCCCCCAGGGGCATCCATGGCACAGTAGTAGCACCCCACCCCCCTCCCCTTCCATCCCAGGCAAGCTCGCCTCTGGAAGTACTGACTGTTTTCGTACGCTTTGTTTGTATGTGTGTCAGTTGTGTGGAACCTCGGGTGTTGAAGGAGGTCCGGGTACTCTGGGCTAGCGGTTGGTCAGTGGGAAGAATTCTGCGATTGAACGCCCACACACGAGAGCTGGCCTCGCAATGGAGGGCCGTTGGTAGCTGGCTGGCCAAGACGGCGGAAAGACCCAGCACTCGGCGACCCTCCTCGTGTATTCCAAAAAATGTAACCGTCCCCATGGTCTGTTTGAGAGGGAAAATGTACTTTAGCTTTCATCAAAACATGACTTTGGTTGGTTGCTGAGGTTGTATTTAATGAGCCGGGCCAACCAAAGACATTTGAGTCACTTTGAACCCTTGGTGGTCTTTTGGAATGGACCGGTAGCAGGAATAACTTATCTAAGGTCATGGTTTTTACGTGAAGCTCTGTGACGCTCTGAGAATGGTTCACAATGTGCTTATGGTCCTATTTACAGCAGTGATACCTGAAGAATTGAAGATTTAGAATTTCTTCCGGACTTTGAAGTGTAATCTCCGAAGCTCTCCTTTTAGTTAGGAGTAAACCGTACACCCGCTACCCACACAAGTCAGCTGAAGAGCGAGTCTGCTGCGATAGCTTCACCTACCCTCTATTGCGGAACAACCTCTTCTGGGGGATGTAAAGCGCTTGATTTGAATGCTAGCCAGTACGTTGCCACTGACACCCAGTTGATAACATCCTCTAGTCTAGTTTTAATGGAAGGATTCACTGTTTGTCTCTCCTTCGATTTACTCAACAACCATTCATCAAACGACTTCGCACTTGGCGGGTGTATCAGGTCCCAAGGAGGGGCAGTGTCCAGCATGAGGTTGTTTGGATGAGCAGTTCTGGGAAAAAGCTGCAAGCGGCAATGCTTGAAGCCAGGCAGTGGCCTTTTCCAAACAGGCACGTTGTGAATGGGCAATGCACTATTACTGCAAATGCAAGGGCTTTCTTCAGTTGGCCATTGGCTCAATCACTCTTGTGCTGCCTCGCTGGGCAATGGAGACTGACTTCATTGACATTTATTTAAAGAGAATCAATGCAGATTTTCCCGATTGCTACATCAATTGAAGAATGATATCCGAGTGCGAGTGCGTAATTTTGTAACATAACACCACTAGGAAATGTATTTTTGATACAAAAGAAAACTATCTTTAATACAAAACAATGTGATTGGATAGTATATTCCATTATTATCACAATTTATAATTGGTTGGAAGAACCTTTTCTTCATTCATTTTCATCGTAATATCCAAAGTTATTTTGTTCTCAAACATATAACCAGCGGTTTCATTACATGGAGTACAATTTGTATTTCTCTTTAAAGGAAAGATGCAATCTTTGAAATTGAATCCTCATCCGTTATTAGAGTGAACACCTTCGTACATCGTATGCCAACACATGCTCTGTGGTTAACCTATCAAGTGACACAGTTAGTCCACATCTTTATGTTTTGCACAAAGTTTGTATTGCGAGGCGACGTCCAAGCCCGTTCAAGTTCCAGTGGGAATTTTGCCAGCTGACATTGCTGGAATTCGCCCTTGCTTATCAGCATTTTGTGTGGTTGTAGTGAACGTGGACTGTGGCGTAGTTTAGCTTAAATACCTTGCAGTGGAAAGGCCAATGTCATTAGTCTGTGATGACCCTGTTGATGTTTTTTGCAGTTATTGCTATATACTGGAATGCTCCTTCGGCTCATGTAAATGTCTCTTCCTATGGTTTGTCGTTTGATAAGCAAAATCAATAGTGGGAATGTTGAGCTATTTATTTGTGTTCAGATATTAGAAGAGGATATGTATATAACAATGGTCTATTATGTGATATGCCAGTTTGCTTTCCAGGAAACCACTGAATTATTTAGGAGGTCCGTGAAACCGGTTATTCAGGTTGAAACCAAAGAGTCACAGAAGTCTGGTTGTTTGTGGTTTGTAGATGTTTGCCCGGTGTGTCAAAAAAAATGCAAATGATAAATGCTGTCTATATTTTACAATTTCAACAAACTATGTGATTTGAGCTTATTAAATTGCTTGATACTCCATTTGTGTTTTTTTCAATACGTTTCTACCTAATGTTTTTGACTTAAAGTATTTCGCTTTTTCATGGCCTTTCATTTCTTTTAATCAGGTTAATTTAAGTGGTAACAAAAGCGCAGAAAAAATCCACATAGCTGCAAAATATCTCTAATGATGTCCTATTAAGTAAAGCTTTGATCTTCCTCCGGTAAAAATGTATGTTTATATGATGACTTAAAATGATTCTGTTCATCATGCTACCACATGAGGGCGACAGATCAGGGGAAGGTATATTCCCAGAGAGACTGCCATAACGATTATAATCCTTCAAAAACGTCCGGCATACCTAGCCACACTGGCCTCATGTTGATGTGTAAAGAGATGGAAACGACCATCACATAATAAACACAGTAAGTAGAAAAGTCCAAACAACATACAAAACACTCAAACATACTGCAAGTCTTTTCTTCTCAAGAGAGGGTTGGGGTTTATCTTTGAATGTTGGTCTCGAACAAACGGCATCTCGCCTCAAAACACCGATAGCTCTGCTTTGCTGATAATGAGCTTGACAAACAGTGCTGTGACTAAGTCCTGGCTCACGGTTCGGAGGGCAACGGCTGCTAGAAGGACTCTGTCCAAACGGGCGGCATCTTGCAGGGTCAGGAGTCCCACCACCGCCTGCAGAGAGCCTTCTGGGCTGCCGGTTCAAGGTCTTGAACCACCAACGAATACCCAAATCCAATCCCAACCGTACATTGGGAAAGTACGCATTTTGTATGAATATTTGAACAGTGTATTTGAAGAAGACGTACTCATAATAAACCTAGAAGAGACTCGGAACACTTTACGTTGTGAATGTTGTTTAATGATACCAAACAGCCTGTTTGGTATCATTAACCTCAGCTGAGTTAAATGGCGCTGTGCCCTTGAGGTGGAGACTTCACAGAAGTCATGTGCATGACTCTTGCTCACAGACGAGGGCCAAGGTGGGCTTCAACCCTCTGCCCTCAGAACCATTCCTCCCCTCCAGAATGCTCGGTACGCCTGCTGGAGCTCCTCCTCCTCTTCCACCTCCTCCTCCTGCTCCTCCTGCTCCGTCACTTCGAAGGCCACCCGTGCCTCCGCAAGCCCCAGGGGGCCGGCGGTGGCCAGCTGGTCCAGACACCGCCGGCCGGCTCAGGAGAAGACGAGGGTTTGGACCGCCGCCCCGGACCCCAACTGGTGGGTGACCCTCAGGCAGTCTGTCGCTCTCCTCCTTCTCCTCCTCTTCCTCCTCCCCATCGTCTCTCCTCTCTTATCTCCTCGCCTGGCAGTGACGTGCGTGTGTGCGTGTGTGTGTGTGTGTGTGTGTGTGTGTGTGTGTGTGTGTGTGAGAGTGACCCACAGAAGCTCATACTGGTTTAGGGTAGGGGGTGTGACCTGTGTGACCACTTATCCACCAGAGAAGACGGACAGACAGAGCGACCGACGCACAGACAGACAGAGAGAGAGCCACGGACTGACGTGAAATGGGTTTAAGGCGGTCCAACTGGGCATCAGACAGACAGACAAACAGACAGACAGACAGACAGACGGGGAGACGATGACCCGGGCGGGCGGTTTCGCAGTTGGAGCGCTTGGTGGTGTGAAGCTGATCCAGAACATAAATACATTTCGACACAAGGGGTGTCACAGGGGAAAGATTACCGCAGGGGGTGGGGTGAATGACACTTCCCGTGTTTACACATGCATGAGACTGTACCGAGGTAGGACAGGATGTCAGCACATCGGGGCTGACATGTCTTTTATATGCCGTTAAGGCTCCATGTCCATGGATTACGAAACATCTATGTTTTTCGCTTTTTTTCTAGTCCCATTTCAATCCTAGCATAATTATTGATAATCATGATTAACTAATTATGACCTATTTCAAATGTTTATTATATAAAGGACAATCAATGCAATCAATATATAAAGGACAATCAATCACACAAATTGCAGATTATACACTTTGTCTCTATATATATGTACACATATGATTTTTTTTATCTACCATTTAATTTACCATTTAACTATTTAACAATACGTTTTTTGTAATAGAACATTTCAAATTGATTTTTTTATTAATAAATTTGACAATATATTAATAGTATTATTATCAGCATTAATATATTATTGAGAATCTTAAGACATTTAGTAGTCTCCTAATGATCCTGTTAATATGAAAGTATTATAACTGGAGAAGATTCTGGTAGTTTTTGCACCGTGTCCCGCCTTGCCTTATGGTTCCTTTTACATGCATTGTATTCGTTCATTTAGTTGTCTGTCAGAATGAAGAACAACAATTGGTCAAAAAAATGAAGGCGTTTCTCGTTTCCAGGAAGTGAGTGTAGTGTGTGCGAGCCTTCACGTTGTTGCCAACCAACATTTAGGTCGACATTTCAATAATTCTCGTGTTATTACAACGTTACCTTATTTTTCACTATGAACGATGAGGACGAGAGGTTCGACGGGATGCTACTCGCCATGGCGCAGCAGCATGAGGGAGGGGTTCAAGAGGTAAAAGTGTGTTGTTCTGAACACTTATAGCATCGAGAGAGCTAGCAAGAGAGCTAACCATTAGCTTTTCTTTGGACCGCTCATTCAATGTTCGACGTCATCGTGCTGATTTCATATGTATATAATGCTCTTAATATGCTGGTGGGGTCGTTGGGGACTGTCACTAAGTATATTAAACACATTTTATTGAGAGACAATTCTATATATTCCCGAAGTATGTGGTAAAACTGAATGAGGGCACCGGCATGTGTCTGCATCTCGGACCTGCTCGGCTCCCAGAGCCATGCCCCGGCCCGCTAGTCATTTCATCTTACGACATCCGGCTGTAGTCCCTTGGTGGATGCTAAAGATTAACTCTGATTTACTGTGCTCCATCAACAGTTAGTCAACACATTCTTCAGCTTCCTGCGACGGAAAACGGATTTCTTCACCGGTGGGGAAGCAGGTGCCCCAGAAAAGGTCAGTCCCCGCCCACTAAGGTGCAAATATCCGGTGAACTTACATCCTAGCTACCTATCGCCTATCCACTCTCTCTTCCCCAACAGTCACCTTGATGTTTATTTAACTTTCTAGCTCGTAAAGGAGACTGTCGCCCGCCACAGCCAGCTTGCGCTGAGGGTCCACAGAGACCGCAAGAGCAGGCAGGAGAAGGAGAAGAAGGATAAGGCAGACCGGGCCGCCAAGCTGGCCGAGGAGGCCAACAGCAAGAAGAAGAAGGACGACGATAACAAGGCCGGCCCCCAGATCAGGGAGCTGACAGAGGAGGAGGCGGCGAAGCTGCAGTCTGAGATCGACCAGGTGAACGGTCCTTCCCTCCCCTCCGTGTGCTTCACCACAGTCGTTAGGGGGACTCTTTCCTGCCCTCAGGGCGTGTTTCAATCAGCGAAACCACCCCACAGCTGTGCACATCATCAGCGGCACCATCATTACGTATAGATGGATGGATATATAGGAACTTTATTAATCCCTCGGGGAGGTTCCCTTAAAAACAAGTATAAAAGTATAAATAAGCACCATTGATGGACTTTATATTTTTATATACGTTTTTATATAAGTTCAGGGCGTTTGGGAATCGTAGCATGATTAGACTCATACTACACGTATATAAACAGCAGTACTTTGGAGACGGAGACTTTGATTGTATCCACCATACCTTTCTGAATGAGGGCGATATAATTTCTGTTCAGTTTAATTCATGCAAGTGTCTACGGTGCATTGCAGAAAAAGCAGGGAGACGACGAGAAGAAGGAGACTCCGGCGGTGGCCGCAGACCGCCCGTCAGACAAAGAGGAGCAGCAGGAGGAGGAGAAGGAGAAGGGGGTGAGTGTGTTGAAGACCCAACCACCCCAGTGCTCTCGTAACTTGATAGGAACAGCAGGAGCCCCACCTGGCATCAACAAGCGGTCCCAATATGCAACTCCTGTGCCAAAATCTAGGATCAGATTTCACTGGCCCGGCCCGACATGTAATTAAGTGTACTAAAGACAGCTCCTGCTCTTCAGGAGTAGCCATTCATTTAGTTGGCGACGTTGATCATGCAAACCTGCCAGATAATGCAAGATGTACTGAGATTCTGTTTTGGGGATTTATTGTTCATTGCTAGTGGGTATTTTTGGTATGTCCCGGAGTGTCAAGACACGATTATGAATGATTGATCGCCATTATGAATGTTGTGTATGACTGTGTGTCTGACTTCTGGACCGGAGATTGCAAGAGTCCTGATCCAAAAGCTAGGTATGAACAGACTCAACCCCAGATTTACAACTGGGGAGTTTGGGGCTGGTTGATAACCATCGCCCTCTCCCCCTCAAGGCGGACTCAGATGCCGAGGATGACGAAAAGGATAAGGACAAGCTGAAGCCCAACGCGGGGAACGGAGCCGACATGCCCAACTACAAGTGGACCCAGAGCCTGTCGGAGGTGGACGTAAGTTCAGCTCCGCGAGGCAGGATAGGGAATGGTCTCGACATGGAGATGCTGCACTAGCAGACCACCACCACTGCACAGGCCCTATCTCTGGTGACATCAGTTATGAAACATTTATGAAACGAGAGGACCGCACACCAGTGTAGCACCAGTGCCACCCAGTGGAAGATAATAATTCTGCAGCTTACCTATCAAAAAAAAAAAAAAAAAAACTATTTTTAAGTCACGATGTTTATACCGATTTTTAATTTGTCAGGATGATATGTATACCAATCAAAACTTTATCACTGCAACGATTTATTGATATAATTACAATATATAATGTATAATAATGCACTTATGGTACATTATACACTGCAGTTATTCAATAGCTGCCAATGGTATCCATTCAATAATTTATCAATGATTTAATTGTATTCACCCTTATTAAAGATAAATGTAACTGAATCAGAAGTGGACAGTGTCTGAACCTCAAAGCGGTGCTCTGCCCTCCACAGCTGCTGGTGCCGTTTGACGTGAAGTTCCGCATGAAGGGCAAGGACGTGGTGGTGGACATCCAGCGGCGCAGCATCAAGGTGGGGCTGAAGGGCCAGCCGCCCGTCCTGGAGGGAGAGCTGTGCCACGAGGTCAAGGTGGAGGAGAGCTCCTGGCTCATAGAGGACGGCAAGGTGGTCACCATCCACCTGGAGAAGGTACGCAAAATGACTTTTCCCCGGGGAGACCCTGTAGTCGTACAAGGATGTGGTTAATGCCCCTTTCCCATTTACTCTGGGGGGGCACGACGACAAGGAGTCCTGGCGGGGGGGGGCGGTATTTAACTTTTTTGGTAAAACAAAACCAATAGTATAATGTAACCATATAAAAATAATAATAGTCCCTCAACTAATCCGACCAGCGATCGGAACAGTCGCTTCCCTGTCGTCATTGTGTTAAACCAGCCAATATCGCGCCAGGGGGAAAAGCCAGCTTGGTGATTGGCTCCAGTAAAAGCGAATCGGAAACGGAAAGAAACGTTTTGCTCTCCACAGCCCTTCTTTAATAGCTCCATGCTCCAGCCTCTGCTCCAGCCCCTGCCGGCAGAGGCTTGGGGTACCCAGTCTAATACCGTAGCCTATCTCAACTATAACCTTATTTCATATTAATCGCATTGTTTGCTGCGTTACCAACATTATCTATGCCGGCTTAGGGATGCGGGATGTTCAATATCAATAACGTTGAGTTCATAAGCGCAAACATTATCGTTTCTGAGTTGATAATTTTTGGCAGGTGTTTTTGAGCACAGTATAAAGTATATAGTAAGATGGTCACCGACCGTCTTCTCTGTGCCATATATCCCGCTGCTTCGGGTTTCCTTTGATAGGCGCGTTGAGAGGAGCGGGCAAATCAGCTGTTTATAAGTGTACCCGCGCACCACTGGCATGCATGTGCGTGGGTATGAGAACGTCAGGGAGAGAGTGCTATGAGGAGATGAATGAATGGAACGATATTTACATTTTAAAATCTCAAAAAAAAAGAAGCGAAATCAATTTGTGCCGCTGTGCCACACATTGGTCTATGTATTGGAAACGCTGATAGCGCCCCCTGTAGGATGGTACCATTAATTAGCGTACACTATTTTCACCAAGGGACAAAAATCATCAACCTTTAGTAATTAAACGGGTTAATGATGCTCATGTTTGTTGGCAATTACAAGGGTCCACCAGGTCTGGCTCTCAACCTGTTGGAGTGAGCACAGGATATCTATACCTACATCCTGACTAATGCCGCTTTTCCACTGCATGGTACCAGCTCGACACGACTCGACTCAGCTCGCATTTTTTGCGTTTCCACCGCGAAAACATGGTATCTGGTACCTGAAGTGGCTGCTTTTTCTAGTACCGCCTCGCTCTAGGTTCCAAGCGAGCTGAGCCGATGCTAAAAGGTGACGTCGGCAGACGGCCGGCCACTGATTGGCCAGAGAGTGTGAAGAAGTCACGAGAGCGACATGGCAACCATGCTGGTAACAGCCATAGCAGCACCGCAGCCAACATATTCCACTTCTTCAACATGCCAGCTAATAATACGAACACGAATACCATCGCATCGATGTCCTCCATTGTTGTTATGTGGGTTCTGTCCATGTGTGGGTTGCGTAGGTGTTGTTTGCGTCGCGTACAAAAATACGTCACGGCCCTTTCGCGCAGCCGACCCCGCCCACGTCCAGGAGGTACTATTTGCGGTGGAAAAGGACCCGCGCTGCTACCGTGTCGAGTCGTGTCGTGTCGAGCTACATGTGCGGTGGAAAAGCGGCATAATCCTGCTCCCTCCTCTTCCAGATCAATAAAATGGAGTGGTGGAACAAAATAGTCACCACAGATCCCGAAATCAACACCAAGAAAGTCTCCCCAGAGAACTCAAAGGTCAGTGCTTCCACCTCTCCATACGGAGGCGTGAATATTAATCCGTGACCCCTGAACATATCCTGTACCCTCCCTCCACACGATCCATCCTGTGCCCTTTATTGACGGTATCTGCGTGGTGTGCGTTGCCCGCCGTGCAGCTGTCAGACCTGGACGGAGAGACGCGCGGCATGGTGGAGAAGATGATGTACGACCAGCGGCAGAAGTCCATGGGGCTGCCCACCTCCGAGGAGCAGAAGAAGCAGGACATCCTCAAAAAGTACGTGTTTCGGACCGAACCGGGTAACGGACGACCGCTTGGCGCCCTTGATGTTGAAGGGCTGTCGGCCGGGAAGGCGCTGCTCTTTATTGGACAGTCGGTGGTGTATTTTATTACAGCCAACTGTCAACGGCCTTTTTATTAGGCGCCCCATTATATATATGACTTGGCTTAACCCCAGCGCTATATGATTTCCTAAAAGCGTTTAGTTAAAAATGGCATGACAGAAAAAGTGCATTCTCTCGCTTACCATGCCGCGTTTCATGTTTTATTATTCAAGGTCACGCTACCCTCCTTAATTCCACGCTATATATCAAATAAAAGCTTTTTACGAAGTGCCATTTCCCACCCCAAACGTTTAAATCAAATGCAGCCTATCTGTTCCTCTGGGTTTCCAAGAGCTTGACGTATTCAGCATATTGCAGAGAGTTGCGTTACATAAGCCCACTCGCTCTTCCTGTAAAGTGGACCTGTCCTTCCTCTTCAGCTTGTGGCTCCATGATGTCAGGCCAGTTGTTGCATCCTCTTCTTCCAGAGCGGTACCTGTTTTTATGTAAACTAGAACAGCCCTTTTGTTGTTGTCAAGAATGTAGGATGATTTGTGCTGTACTTTGCACAAGAAAAATGCCTTTTGTATGCAGTTTGAAATTTCTAAATTCTTAGCAATGCTATTCTTAGCAATGCTTAACAACGCCAGTAATACTTGGAAATGACGATTCGGTTCATGGCTTGTGTATGAAATCAACAAAAACAAACATGAAATGATTATATTAATTAGTTGATTTTTATTCAGTTTACCCTACTTATGACTTTTGGATAGATAAGGTGTATACTGCATCCAAACTGTGTACATCATCCTTTTTATCAATATACACAACTCATTTTACCCACCGTGCTTGCCAAAGGTTTTTCCAGATTACTCAAGTACAGAAAATGATATCAAGTACAACAAGAACCGCCATATGTATTGATCTCCATCTGTCGCCCTACTCACGCTGTGCTCGTGGTTGTCTCTGCAGGTTCATGTCCCAGCACCCAGAGATGGACTTCTCCAAGGCCAAGTTCAGTTGAGTCCAGTCTGTCCCCACAACGTCCACCATGCCTGAGATGTGTGTGACCCCAGAGCAGGGGCGGCTACAGGCCGTCCCCTCCATCTGTTCCTTTGTGTCTTCACCATGTTCACCGTGTTCTCAATGTAACCCCAAGCCATGACCCCCAGCTTGACGACTGTAACGCCCCAATACGTTTACTCTGAATATTTAATGTTATGTTTGGACTTTCTTTTTAAAAAAATAAATAAAATATACCAAAGCCAATATGATGCATTTATTGGAGAAAGCAACATGGAGGTGTAATCTGATTCTTTTTTTATTGTGAAGGTAATCGATGTCTTCACAGGATTCATTTACAACATTAATGTACAGGCTGAATTTCACTTGTAAATACTTGAATGGCATGGCTCTTAACTAGAGCAAAGAGTCTGATATATTATACAGTATGTATTGGTGTGTATGGACAAGCCTTTCACAAGGGCCTACCTGAGGAATTTGGGTGTCATCCAAGTTCATCATCAAGACAATGCACCTCAAACACATCCAGGTCTTCATAGCTTGTTTGATCCATAACGGGTTGGCCGTTTCCGAAGTGCACTGTATAATCATTGACCAACTCCTGTATATTCATTGATATAGTGCACCAATCTTTGTTGACACATTTACCTTGTAAATGAATGTAGGCTTACATAACACAACTGGCTCTTTGTGGAGAAAATATATTGTGGATAGCATTTGATTACATTTGCTTTGCTTTAATGAAGAAGGAACCCAAATTAAGACTGTAGTAGACACTCCTGCCACAAGGTGGCAGTGTTAACTTTAGACTGCTGCCTTTAATAGCGTTATGGACCAGGTGATAACAATTACCAGCCTAATTTGGCCTAATATAACTCTTTCCTAGCCGCTCATGAGAATTATGTTAATACATGAAATGTACTATTCTATTCAACAGAGGTGAATTAAATCAGTATCCTATAAAGTAGCTGAATTGTTCATCATCCTCTGGTAAACTGCCTGGCCACTGCATATAGGCCTATGCTATAGACCACATTTAAGTCACAGTTATTGATATATTCAGCTCATAACTAAAACTATCCTATAAATCTTTCGTCTGCTAATATGATAACACATTTATTTAAAATCGGATTGGTAGACAAATTCCCAGGTCATTATGACCACTGTGGTGTGTGTGGGGGTGGGGGTGGGGGGGTTATCAGTGTGTTATTACCACAGGGTGAAAGACAGTGTTTCTCATAGCGCTGCACCACTGCTGTGGATATCATGCATCTCTGCTAAATGTTACTCGAGTGAGGAGCACTTTGTTGACAAGTCTGATGTACTTGTGTCCGACCGTCCACAGCTAACTTTGAGCGGTCTGTCAGGATGGTGAGAGTGTGTCGCCATCGTGGTGGCGACTGTGGTCGACAGATTAGCTGATGCAAGCTAGCAAGTCCCCCTTACGTGTGACATTGCTCATTTGTAGCAAAACGCTCTGTCTTCCCCTGGGACGATTGCTTGTTTAATTATTCCATTTAGTTCATCTACCAAGTTCTGGTTTAGAGGCTCAGGAAGCTTGAATTTGTCAACGGCTATTTGATTTATAGTTATTCACCATAATTAGTTTTCGCATGCATTATGTCACTTTATTTATTATAGGACGGTTGAAAAGTCCAAAACGGTCACATTGCTGTCCCTCTATAAACAAATTGTAAACCATGCAAGGCTTTAGCCCTTCTCATAAGATCTCGATTCGCTGGCTGACAGGGTAATTGTGAAACGTGGTAATGGTTCTGTATGAGGGCACACCGTCCCATGTTTCCGAGGTCCCGCAGTGATCCAGAAGGGAATGCGTTGGTAATAATAGATTAGCTAAGCAGGGCCAGGTTCATCGTTGCTCCATGACCATGAGGCTATATCCTCCCATAGGCCCCAGTCAGAGGGGACGGTGGGGTGAGTTTGAGGGAGGGCACTGCGGACCGCAGCGCAGATGTGGACGAGGGACGAGGGGCGAGGGAGGCCGACGGCAGAGTCTGCTCAGCTGAGAGCAATGTCTCACCCAGGTACCAGAATTTCTTCATTAACGAAGGCACACAAGACATCAGAGGGCCGAGGGGTGGGTGGGTGGGGTCTGGGGGGGCGGGGGTGGTGTGCTCAGTTGGGGCGGGGTGAAATGGGATGGGATGGGGAGCAGGGGTGGGGGGGGGGGGGGGGCAAACATACACTCCTCTGCCCCCCTTCCCCTCCCCCTCCTCCTCCACCACCACCACCACCACCTCCTCCTCCTACTCCAGTGAGCTGACTCGCCATTCCGAGCCTGGCAACCTGGGTTTTGTTTTTCTGTTTTTCGGCCGCCCTGCGTACATGCCATAAATCACCCACGATGCCGTGCACTGTGAGTCATCGTCATAACTCTGGTGTTCCGAGAGGCCGTTTCTATAAAACATAAAATGTTGTTTTCCAGTGAGGGAATATGGATCCATTGTGCAAATGGCCACCTTTGTCTTACTGTTGTGTAACCTCATGTATGTATCCTCAACCATCCGGCCAATTTGGACTTCACCCCAATAAAATATACCATGGATAAAGAGCTCATATCATTGGCTTCTTGGACGTAAATCCTTTAGACAATTTCCCGGTAATAGCAGCATAGAGGGGACACGGTTACTCATTGTTTGTCATCAAGTATGAAGGATTTCTATATGACTAAGTTGGTTACCATACTATTTAAACATCATGATACACAAAACAATCATTGATCTATTGAATTTATCATCAGATAAACCGCGTGTGCACTGCTTACACTCTCAGTGTAAATAGCGTCACCTAGAACTGGTCATTACCATCTCTTATCTTCTTTGTCTTTGACTCTTGTAAATACGCGTATATCCTTATTATTTATTCCTTTTGAATGGATGTTCATCATTTTCCACCCATCCACCTTGTCATGAGTAAACACGGGGAATACCTACGATTAGATTATGATTAATATTCTTCCACTATCTCCCATCCTGATCTGCGTACAGCCACAGAACAACACTGATGTGTGTTAAGGACAGCATCACTACAACAAAGCCCCATGACCAGCAGAGCTCAGAGGGTCTTCTGCTGCCGCAGGTGTCCCCCCTATAGTCAGGCACTTCAACATCTGCACCCCCCCCCCCCCCCCCCCCCCCTTTCCCCTTGAGGAGCCCACCCTCCACACCTTGGTGATGCACACACTCTTTAAAGCGTATTTGATGCACACACATAAACACATGCGCACACACACACTCACACACTTCTAGAGGAGGAGATACTGTGTGTGAATGTGTGTGTGTGCGTCTGTGCGTGTGCGTGTGCATGTGTGTGTGTGTGTGTGTGTGTGTGGAAGGGGGGGGGGGGGGGGGGGGGGCGGTGCACTAAACCAATTTCCAGCTGTCAATTAATGAAGATCAACAGTGGCTGCAGGTCCAGGCGTACAGAGGGGCTCAGGTCCCCTGGGGAGACAAAGGGCCCAGTTTGACACACACACACACACACACACACACACACACACACACACACACACACACACACACACACACAAATACACACCCCACACACACACACACACACACACACACACACACACACACACACACACACACACACACACACACACTGTGTCCACTGGCCTCCAATAAAATAACAAGAGAGGAAGAGAGGGATCTGTTTACCGCACTAGACTGAGTAAAGTATTAGCAAACATCCTCCACCACCACCACCACCACCACCACCACCACCATGTCTAAACTGTGCCTGTAAACCTACAGGCACAATCCCCGCCCTCATCCACACCCTGCTGCTTGGATGCGCACATGTGCACGCACAAACACACAAAGACACACACACACACACACACACACACACACATAGACACAGGAAGGGACCCCACACAGACACCACTCTTCAACACAACAGGGACAGTGCTTGAGCGTTCTAGCCTCAGCCCAATGTGTTTCTTTGTGATCGTGACGTCAGACAGGCAGCGAATGCACACTAGTAGATCAAGTGACCTTATGGACCAAAAGGCCCCAGGGGACATTGGCACCGATTGGCCTCGGCTACTGGCAGTCCGGTAGAAGCCAGTCGCTGCTGGCTTTCCCCGAGGCGTTGACTCTCCCACAACCACCCATCAGGGACGGGCAGCCAGTACTGCAGCAGCAGCAGTAAAGTCGAGGCATTCAAAGGGGCCACATTTTCTTGTGTTTGTATGTGTGCTTGTGTTTAAAGAGAGAGCATGGGTGTTTGTGTGTGTGTAAGTGTGTGCTTGCGCTTAAAGTGAGTGTGTGCCAGTGTGTGTGTGGCTGTGTGTGTGTGTGTGTGTGTAGGCATGCTTGTTTGTGCATCCATGCCTGTGGGTGTGTGTGTGCCCATGTGTGTGTGTATGTGTTAGTGTTTATGTGCTTGTGTGTGTTTGTGTGTGTGCAAGCGTGCCTTTGTGTGTATGCTTGACTGTGTGTGTCTGTGTCTGGGTTTCTGTGTGTGTGTGTGTGTGTGTGTGTGTGTGTGTGTGTGTGTGTGTGTTTATGTGCATGTGTACCTGTGCCTGTGTACCTGTGTGTGTGTGTGTGTGTGCTGAGCGTGTGCACGTCGCCGGGAGCCCAGAGCGGCTGCTCTGACGGGGGCCCGTGTGCGTGTCACATTGCTCCCTGGTTACTGTCGGCCCGTGGCCCCCTGACCCCTCAGGGGCCTTCATTTGCACCTGGGTGCCAACCCCTCCATCACTGTCCCGGGACCGCCGCTCTGCGGACCTGTCACACAACTCACCTGTGACATCACCAGGGGCTCATTCATCTTGTCCATGAGTGGACCGCAGCGGTATTCGGCCCCTCACCGCCGCCCCGAACGCTATGCCCTCTCTAGTACTGTACTGTACCGGGCGGCTTAACCTCCCTAGTACTGTACTGTACCGGGCGGCTTAACCTCTCTAGTGCTGTACTGTACCGGGCGGCTTAACCTCTCTAGTACTGTACTGTACCGGGCGGCTTAACCTCTAGTACTGTACTGTACCGGGCGGCTTAACCTCTAGTACTGTACTGTACCGGGCGGCTTAACCTCTAGTACTGTACTGTACCGGGCGGCTTAACCTCTAGTACTGTACTGTACCGGGCGGCCTAACCTCCCTAGTACTGTACTGTACCGGACGGCTTAACCTGTACTGTACTGTACCGGGCGGCCTAACCTCCCTAGTACTGTACTGTACCGGACGGCTTAACCTGTACTGTACTGTACCGGGCGGCTTAACCTCCCTAGTACTGTACTGTACCGGGCGGCTTAACCTCTCTAGTGCTGTACTGTACCGGGCGGCTTAACCTCTAGTACTGTACTGTACCGGACGGCCTAACCTCTAGTACTGTACCAGTCATGTCTCCCTGATCGCTGTGCCCTCTCTAGTACTGTACTGTATCCCTTAACCAACTCACCTATCTGTCCCCGATGCTGTACCATTCACGTGTTATGTTCTGCGTACCCACAAAAGCAACAGACAGTGGAGTGGGTGGACGGACAAACGGACAGCCGGACAGAGGAACGGACCAATAGATGTACCGATAGATCGATAGATCTACATGAGTTTATTTTACTAGATGAGTTTATTCCAGGTCGGAGGACTGCTGCTACCCATTTACACTACAAGTTAATGAGTAGAAATTCTGGTGTTAAAATAGGCAAAAGTAAAGCCAAGTCCTCAGGGCTCCGTGAGCGATGAGGCCCCCTGCGTGCTGTTATCACGGTTCACGTTGTTACCAAGCCGTCGCCCAGCGGCTCCCCCCCCCAAGGGGTTCACGGCCGGGGTCGATACACGGGGGCCCGGTCCCTGACGCGGCGCTGGTACTGCGGCGTTAGCCGTGTGTCACACCGCTACGCAGATTGTAACAAAGGGGTGTCAGCGATGGACAGCGTTTGGGGGGTTGGTGGTCGGGGGACGGGGGGGGCGAGGGGGGGGGGGGCCCTCCAGAAGGTAGCGATGTTGCTAGTTCTGTTTCGATGGCGTGTCAAAGGAGCGGGGATTCACTTAGCACAGGTGTGGCGACATTGTTGTTTGGAGAAAGCTCATAGGCTAGGCCGGGGCCAAGAGTGGATGGTGGACGTTTGGGGAAAACACCAGGGGGTGAAAAGTGAGACTAGCACCTTGGGACCAAAAACTGGGGGAGTTTGAAAAAAGTGGCCCCTTCCTCCTCTGCTACATTTGTAGACCCGTGGGTGTTTGTGTGTGTGTGTGTGTGTGTGTGTGTGTGTGTGTGTGTGTGTGTGTGTGTGTGTGTGTGTGTGTGTGTGTGTGTGTCTGTGTGTCTGTGTGTGTGTGTGTGTCTGTATGTGTGTGTGTGTTTGATAGAGCGAGACAGAGAGAGACAGATGTATATGTGTCTGTGTGTGTGTGTGTGTGAGAGAGAGAGAGACAGAGAGTGTGTTTGAGTTTGTATGTGTGTATTTATTTTTTCCCTGTACATATTAGCCTATATGAAGCCTGTGATATTAATATATTATTAATACTTACATTAATTTGACTAAACAAAGCCAAATTATTACCATCATAAACAGTCTAGGCCTTCCCCAGCCTCACCAACAAAACTGACGATTGCCTTTATTATTATTATTCAATAGCCTATATTGGCTATATATATATTGGCTATATAAACCTACAACACCAATTATGTAGGTTTACATCTTTCAATGGGAATTACTATATGCAGCACCATTTTAGACACTGGAAGTTGTGAGGGTGTAGCGACTGCTGAGGAAATAAAGATGTACGTAGCGTTCAACTGCATGGAGCTGATCCACAGTCCAGACTCTTTTGCACTGGGTGGGGACCCGACCTCATTTGTGTCAACCCCACAGTCCACTCTCAGACGCCCTACCTCCATGTTAGAAGCCTCCTTTTAAACAGACTTCTGCACTTGGTTGCTTGGTTTTGAAAGAACTTTGTTTCTAGGCCTCGTTGTGAATTTTATTTGAATGTTGAGATCAGAGCCCGGCCTGTTGAGAGGAAAATTCTCTGTACCTCAGAGGTCTGCTACATTTGACTCCCTCCCTTTATATAGTTGACTCGCCTCCTTTTTATGGTTCATAGAGGTATAGAGTTATAGTTCCTAGAGCTATACCCGGCCCCCTATATGGCTGGGTTATTTTTGTGTTTCAAGTTAGTCACGCAGCACTCGTTGCTATCTTTATAGTAACACCAATTTATTTTTAGTTGGATTTTTCTCAGTCTCACACGTGAGTGGCTGTTAAAAAGCCTGGTAGCTATATTGGTACATGAGAATATTGTAATGATATTGGGTTATAAAATACATGACATTGGTATGGACATGTTGCCTGTGGTTGTTACTGTGGTGTTCAAAGTTCTTCAAAGGAAAAACATTTGGCATGGGTGATATGGAAATCAGTATGTCATGCACACAGAATAAGGGAGCAAAAACATGTAGTTGGCAAAAACAAAGAAAATCTTTAATTTATTATTAAATGACATAAATAAACTTATCATGATTCAAAATACAAATAGATAGGTATGTACATGTGGATTTTTTTTTGTTTCTTTCAGGGGAGTCTTTTGCCACAACCCTTCGAGAATGCAAAGGCACTTAAAGTTTTGAGATCAGAGAAGGCACACATTTGACTGCGATCACAAAAAGGCAAAAATATATATTGAAAACAATGAAGACGTCCGTTAATGTATACTATATACACACATTTACATACTTTATATGTTAGCACAACCAAAATGACCTCTTAGATATTATTTTTAGTACTGGGGGGGAAAAGCCTGTCGAAGATCTTGATTGGGCTTTGGTCAGAACTTGTAGACGTTCTTAAATAAACTTTTATTGTGAAGGACAGCGGCATCCTTCAGGATGAACTAGGATGGATTGTTTTGCACCACATGAGCAAAACTGTTTCCCAATCGCTGAGAGCAATTCAAATTATAAATAGTTAGCATGAAACCCGCTGGGGTATCATACATTGCACCTTTAAAAAATTAAATGTATAGTTCTTTCAATTCTATTTTTCGAAGAGGGTGGGAGGGGGATCATATAGCATGTCTGAGGCATGACATCAATATAACTAAGTGTACGTTTAAGGGTTTTCAAATCCTTAAACGAAAAAAAGGCTTTTCAAGAAGCTCAGGAATGGAATATGAAGGGCCCGTTCAAACACAAGAGTCCAGGCTGCTAGTTCGTTTTTTTTGGGACAATCTCTCGTCGTCTTTTTCTCGCTCATTGTATTGTTTGATGCTTTGGGTCGACAGTCCGTCTCCTGAAGAGACATCCAGGCATAGAGAGACAGGGGGGGAGTGAGAGAGAGCGAGAGCAAGATAGAGAGAGAAAGAGAGAGAGAGAGAGAGAGAGAGAGAGAAAGAGAGAAAGAGAGAGCGAGAGCCTAGCTACTTAGTAGCTCTGCGCTACAGGGGCCCACGACGCCGTCAGCCTGGCGATGGAGCTCTCGAACTGGGCCTCCCCCACCCCGACCTCCCCCAGGTTGGGGTCATACATGGAGGAGGGCGAGGAGACGGGCAGGGAGGAGGTCAGGCCCGTGTACGAGGATCCCCTCAGGAACTGGGAGGTCAGCCCCCCTGCGATGGACCCCGAGGCTGAGCCCGAGGGGGTCAGGGTGGTCCCGGCTACGGACCATAGGCTTGGGTACTGGCTGTGGGACGAAAACATGAATCCATCATCATCCCGTTCAACTGAGCTTCATCCAGTCATGATCATCAGCATTATTCTGGTTTAGTGGTTGCAGACGGCCACCTCCTGGTCGCATGTCTCTGAGTCCTCCCCGGCCTGTCCCACAATGCAATGCGCACCCAGCGACGCTCTGCCTATTCCTCTCTCTCCTCACTGGCAAAAAGGAGATTTGGATCGGCGTACTGGTGACGCGTTGCATTGCGGGGTGCCCGGCTATCCTAACCCAGGAGTCCACCTAATACAACACAGAGGTTCTTACTAGGGACGTGTGGCTGGGTTGGGTGTTGACGCTTACCTTCCGTTGGAGGTGGCGTTGGAGGTGTGGGACAGGGTGCCCATGCCTGTGGAGTTGGGGATCTGCAGTGACGACCAGCTGTCGTGGGCCGGCAAAGAACCGGAGGTGTTGTCCATGTAGTTGTCTAATGGGGCGAAAAGAATCAATCCAAGGTCAGTTTATTGGTCGATTACATCCGTCCATCCATCGGCCATGGGATCTCTTAGGATTGGGTCGCGGCCACAGAAATGTAGCCAACTTTTGAAGGCGCTTGCTTCTCTGAACATGTCCCACTGCTTTGACCGAATTCCCGGTCAAATCAAAAAGGGGTGAAGATAATCACGAGTCGTATTTTATGAACACGATCCCGGACCCCTTTCTGGAGCGGGGTCCCGCGGCTGTACTCACTGGTGTTGGGGGTGCGGTGGGGGTAGTGGGTGGGGTACGGGGAGGTCCGGTGGTTCCTCAGGCTGGAGTAGCGCTCGCAGTAGGAGCCAGGCGAGTGGGGCACCGTCCCGTTGAACTGGGTGGGGCTGCTGCTGGGGCAGATGGGGTTCTGACCCGGGAGGAACCACCCGCCGACTGAGAAGAAGAGACGGACAGTGGTCAGATTCTGTGCTGATGTTCAGGGTGGAGGAGTCGGGTGGAGGCCTGGGGGGGCTGTGTTGTTGGTGGTTGTAAGGACATTGGGAGATTGGTGCTTTTGCTTGTGAATGGTTGTGGTAGAGCTGTATTGTTGTGAACAGTATGTTAAACAGATTTATAGCAGCAGTGTCGAAGAGTATTGTACTCACGTTGAGAGTAGCCAGACTGCTGCTGGTCCGCACTGTGATCAGGAATGTCCTTATGGTCGCTCCTGAAAAAGATAAAAACACTTAAATATCTGCACACAGCTGAAGAGTGGAATAACATATGCAGCCGTGTGTTGTAAGCAATTTCAAGTTGGGGTTTTCATTCTTACCTTTCTTTTGCATCCAAGAACGCTTTGGCAAACGGATTGTGCTTGATCTTGAGAGCAGTGATCTGTCGGGCACGGAAGATGGGATTTAGTTGTTAAAATCAAGGCCCTGCTGTTCAGCTCACCACTTGTATGTGTTCAGTCTTTCAATGGATGCACTTTATCTTCCAAAGAAAATTTAACAACACAAACTAAAGACTGAACAACACAAAGCGAGTAAATCGATTAAAATACATTGAATGTCCCAGATGAGATTCAGTGTGTTGTTAGACTGAGAGCTCACCTCCTCGTTCTGGTAGGCGGTGACGGCGATGAACTGGGTCTCTGGGAAGGACTGGCTGCTGATCATCTTCTGGATGCCCCCCACCTTCACGATGTGGATCCGCGGCTCGTACTTATGCAACGAGTTCAACATGATCTGTTGGGTGGAGAGAGAATAAGCATTGTTAATGATGTGAATCAAATCAATGTTTATTTTTATTTTTTCATCATTACTATTTACAAAGTGTAAAGCCGTTATAACAATTTTGTTTTCAGTATTTTTAGAGATGCGGTTGTCAGAAGCCTTTTAAAAAATATATCATGAACAGAGTTCTTCATAATAATCAATTACAAGATCAGTGATCAGTGGAGACATGACCCGAGCTATCATAAATACTTCTTAAAATTAACTATTGATTTTAATACAAATATTTCCATTTAGCTCATTTTAGCCTACTTATTATACTACAGCCTAACATTCTCTGTTAACACAACAAGCACTGCGGGCCTCACCTGTCCGCCGCCGTTGAGTTTGTTGGACAGCTTGACTTTGCTGAAGGAGACGGGGGCCTTCATCCAGTGGGCCCCGAAGTTGGGGGAGTCGGGGTGGATGTACACGCAGCTTGGGCTCTGGGGCTCCGGCTTGCCCCCGGGGACCCACTCCCCGTTCACGTACTTCCAGCGGTTGTTGTCCGCCGCAACAAAGTCCAGCAGGACGGAGTACATGGCGTTGGGGTCCAGCCCGCTGACGTTGGCCCTCAGCACGGGAAACATCCTCCTTTGAAACGCAACAGCAAAACACAAACGTTTCGATTCGTTCACCATTCAGCTTAAATTGTGGACAATTTTGAATTTAATACCAAACAGGGATACATCCTTAAACCCTATGTGTTTTAGACCCTATTAAACCAGTACAATATATGTTCAAATTAAAAAACACCTTTTCGATATTTTCGACCTTCCCACCAACAAAACCAAATAATCCTTTGGATATAAACCAAATAACCCCAAACGAAAACAGTGCACCACGCGCGTAAAAGCGCTTCCCATCCACAAAGTTAGAGGCCGTTTGTGTGTTTACAGTGCCGGCCCCCTCTTCACTCGAACCCAGGGCCTATCCGAGTCTTCCTTACCTTCCCGTCTTGGTGACGATCATCTCGTTGGTGAGCTCTTTGAACTTGGTCCACAGCTCGGCGTCCTCCAGGCTCAGCTTAATATCCCGCTCCGACGCGTCGCCCTTCTCGCTGCCCTTCTGGAACTCGCTCTCCACGGCGCTCAGGAGGTGGTCCAGCCGCTGGTCCGGGACGGAGGAGGTGGACATATCTCCCAGTGCGA
>NC_082403.1:7287040-7289594 GCF_031168955.1 Gadus macrocephalus
AGAGAACCAATCTGTAAACAGCACAGTTGGCACCACATACAATAGCCATATTGAGCAAAGTGTTTACATCTGACCCCATCCATACCGCTAATGTTGAGATATGGCTTTGTCTCTACACAGTTTGTGCTAGCCTCCTACTAATTGAAGCCAAGTAAAAGGTCTGCATTTTTTACTTCTGGAAATCTTCAGAAATATGGCCCATTTTTTCAGAGCAAGAATCTGTCTTTCAGGACAAATCTAATCCAAGGGGTTTTATTAAATCACTTTTATTCACATACGACATACTATATTTCTATATGTAGCTATGCATCCTCTGTTTGCTTTTTTTTGCTATCGTTCAATGAATCCCCGTATGTATATAATTTATGTCACGTCTTCTCTGCAATGTACACTTGATCTTGTGACTCTTGATTTTCCCCACAGTGATCACTAAAGGGAAGCTATTTTACCCTAAATTCTCTTATGTGAGTGTGAATCTGATGCCACTCTGAGGAGAAGCAGACTTCTGTAAAAAATAACTATACGGTCTGATGGATTGAGTCAATTTAAAAGGGAGAAATTCAAAGTGAAGCTTCTGAAGCGGATTGTGTTTGAGACCAAAGGAGAGAGGAAGCCTCTGCTTTCTAACGACATTGCATGCATACAGTCAGCACACATGACAAGCTTGAGAAGCCTAATCCAGTGTAGGTAGATGACTCTCAGGAACCTTGATCTGCATGTACCGTCAAGTATCATTGTTAGGTATATGATCAAGATCCTGCCTGCCGCCTCGCTAACGCTAGGAAAAGCCCAAGAGCCCATCTTTGTCATTTTATTTTTTAACAAGGTGTCAGAAGCAGCAGCTCAGGTAGCAGGACTCACAACTAGCCCGAGACCCAAGATTTACAACGTCTTTTAACCCCCAGCTCCGTAGCTTAACACCTTTCCTACTCTTTTTGAACAGGCTTCTTCTTTGTTACTTCTTCTTAGTGGAAATCGATCTGAGCCCTTGATATTAGGCTTTTTGAGGAAAGTCACATTCAATTGCTAGGATGCTAGGATTGGCGCGGTAGTTAGGAGTTACTAACGATAATCCCTGTACTCTGGGTGATGTGTATAGCTGTTAGCCAGCAGGTGTTACTGATAAGAAATATCTGAATAAAAGTGCTGTGTTGAATAGGTATTTCACTAAACTACATGAGGGAAATTGTTTTAAGAGTTTGTGACATTGGCATATGTATTTGGTATATTATGTCTTATATCTAACACTAATTCTCATTTGGGTTTTTTACCACACTAACGGAATGATTTCATTATTCATTAATTAGTATCATTGAAATAGATACATACAGTTTGAGGAATGCTGTGTAACTATAATGTCTATTCTATACATGGATATAAACAATACCCATTGTTGTCCAAATGGATATTTCAAATGTACCGGTAGGTATATAGGCTATATGTTTTCTTTTAAGTTTGCAATGTCGATTGTTTCTTAAAATTGTTTTGATACAGACATACAGTATAAGTTATTTAAAGTGGACATTTCTAAAGGAAAAATAGTCAAATAAATACCTTATTATTTCTAAGTGATTTTTCTAGGTGATTTTGAGCATTGTGAGAGGGTCTTGATTGGGTTTGAACGGTTTCCTAATGTTTTTCTAATGTTTTCCTCTGTCCCTCCACTGATTGGGGGCCGCCTGATGTAAATATGGGCAGCTGAGGTCAGCAGACACTAGTGTGTGAGAAAACACAGTTAAATCCCCTCTCGCCAGACCCCAACTGTGTACAGAAGCACACACACACACACACACACACACACACACACACACACACACACACACACACACACACACACACACACACACACACAAACATACACACACTTGTTCATACACATTCGCTCACACAGACACACACACACATACACACACCCACGCACACCCCAATCACATAGACACAAATACACACCGAAGCACAAACAGAGGCACATACAGATACAGAGCGAGGAGACACACAAACACACACAATCACACACAACCGCACACACACACACACACACACACACACACACACACACACACACACACACACACACACACACACACACACACACACACACACACACACACACACAGTGGCGGCCTGAGATCACACTTGGCGTCTTCTCATTTGAAACGGAGGAGGTCTCGACCACTGCCTGCCGGAAGCCGAGAGAGAGAGACGTTACCGAAATACACAAACAGATCTGAAATCAGCCAACCCTTCAGGGGTCACACACGGCTGCACGGCTCCAGAGGGCCAGGTCATGTCCCCTAAATGTATTGGTTGGTTGAATCTGACTTACGACCATCACATAAATACTGTGTACGCTGCATATTGTGTGCTGTATATACAGTGAAGTCCAACGGGGTTGAGAGGGGACGTGGGTGGTTAAGAGCCTGTTAGGGAGGGTCTGGGGGGGGGGGGGAGATTTCAGAGATCAAACGAGAGAGAGAGAGAGAGAGAGAGAGAGAGAGAGAGGGAGAGAGAGAGAGAGAGACCTTTTCTAGCGACAAACAGTAAGTGTTAAAAG
>NC_082403.1:7289694-7319618 GCF_031168955.1 Gadus macrocephalus
TGTGTGTGTGTGTGTTTTTGCACATGTGTGGATAGCTGTGTGTGTGTGGGGGGTGTGTGTGTGTGTTTGTGTGCTTGTGGGAGTGGGGTGTTTGTGAAAATCATATGCACAGTCTAGTTTTTTTTCTTGTCACACAAAAACACACACACACACACACACACACACACAGACACACACACACACACACACACACACACACACACACAGACACACACACAGACACACACACACACACACAGACACACACACACACACACACACACACACACACACACACACCATGGGGGGGGATTTTATTTCTCCCACGGGAAAATAAAAAGAGAATGAAAAAAGATGGCTTCAGCTGTGTCATCAGTGTGCATGTCAGAGGTGTTTTTACCCAGCATTCACGGCAAACTCAGCCATACAGTCGCAGCCATACAGTCTGCTTCTCATCAGGATTTCAATTTAAACCCCCACTCCCACACACACACACACACACACACACACTCAATCACAAACCACAAACCACAAACTCATATGCGCACACACACACCCACTCCCCGCACTAGCACATACACACACCAACACACCCCACACACACACACACACACACACACACACACACACACACACACACACACACACACACACACACACAGACACACACACACACACACACACACACACACACACACACACACACACACACACACACACACACACACACACACACACAAACACACACACACACACAGACAGACACACACACACACACACACACACTGCCCCCGGTAGCACCCCCATACCTTCACCTTGCTCCGTGGGCCCTGGGGCCAGTGAGGACCCCCTCGGAGAATGGGTCCCGCCCTAGAGGGCCCCTTTTTCTAGTCCAGTCCTCCGCAGGGGGGCTACCAGACCACCACACACTGTTGTTATCACAGTTGATGGCTGGGTGGTGCAGCCGCTAACACATGCGCTCACACACACACACACACACACACACACACACACACACACACACACACACACACACACACACACACACACACACACACACACACACACACACACACACACACACACACACACAAACAAACCAACAAACACACCAACATATATCAGTGGCATGCATAAATAAACAACCATTTAGTCACAGCTCACAGAGGTTTAAAAAGCTGTGAATACAATTGAAATAGTTGTAAATAAAGGTGGTTGCAAGATCATA
Source organism: Gadus macrocephalus (assembly GCF_031168955.1). Lineage (NCBI taxonomy): Eukaryota > Metazoa > Chordata > Actinopteri > Gadiformes > Gadidae > Gadus > Gadus macrocephalus. The sequence goes on from NC_082403.1 coordinate 7,290,902, forward strand.
TCACTATCAATGAGTGGCTGTTTTTGGCAGGTTAGTAAGCCTCTTCTGCCTGCATTTGCCCCATGTTGGTACATTTTTTTAATTTTATTTGTAATGGTTAGCCCATCTTAATCTGTAAAGCTTTATTCACCTCCATATGGGCTAATGTAATGATGTAGGCCTTTTGTTTATTGACTAATCCATTAATTGGTTTAGTGGTCCATTTGTAGTTCATTCACAGGTTTGTCTAACCGTTGACTGAGCTGTCAATGTTTTAAGCTGCAACGAGCGCCGATACCAATTAACGTGTAACTACGATCCAATAAATCTCTTTGAGGAGCGATGGACACCTCCTTCTTATTTAAATTGTAGCATGACCCCTGCTCGCCTCAGTGTCGAGAACAGCTGACGGGGTGCGACGGGGGATTCTCCACCAGGTTAGGGCGCGGGTGTGGGGGGGGGGGGGGGGGCCCACAGTGGAGACGGCCACTGTAAACACTGCTATGTGTGCTCCTTCAACCCGGGGGCTGGCGGGATAGTTACCGTGGCGATGAAGACGCGTGTCCCTGTGTGAGGGTTTATTTTCCATCTCCATTGAAAAGCAGAATACACTGCTCTGCCCTTGCACCGTCTGACACTCTGAGTCCTGTTGACCTTGTCCTGCCTGTGCTGGAGATGAGTATGTGAGACCGGATAATGCCCTCTACATAATATGTTCACAAAACACACACACACACCACACACACACACACACACACACACACACACACACACACACACACACTCACACACACAAACCTGTATAAAAGCTTCCTTGGATAAAAGGACTCCCACACTTGGCATTGTGGTTGGTGAGCCTCCATTTCAGCGCTTGTTGTGTGGCATCAAGGTCCCCTGACCTAGATTCACCTGAAGGAGCGAGACAGGGTTTTATTTCTAGGTCGAAAGTGATATAAGTGCATGATTAGTACAGAAAGCGAATTAACATCTGGAGAGAGGTGCGCCACAATGGTCCCTTCTCTGCTCTTTGCCAGAAATAGGAAAAATTACTAAAAGGGTTCGTCTAGTTTGAGCCAATCAAGGCTTAACCTGAACCCAGGGGCCATGGTGAAGGACACGAGCGAGAAAAAACTCTTTTGTGAATCGGTCTTTACAGCTTCATAAAGGAGTCCCTGTGAAGACAAGAGCCAACTCGTACTAGCCAGCATGTCGGTAATGCGGAGTAAAAGCTCAACGTGATGGCCAACCATTCAATTCGATAAATGTGTTCAGCCGCTTACAATAACAGGGTTGTGCAATGAGACACAAAAGAATTGGGCTCGCAAGACTGAACATCCTGATGTGAAAGGCCCCGTTCACATTACAAGTGGCCCAAATCAGATCTTTCTGCCCATGTGACACTGATTTTTCGCATTTGATTTTTTTTTCTTTTTTCGGCGAACATCACACTGCATCTGATCTTTTCAAATCAGATTTGGTTTTGGCAAGTGGGAATGCTAGTGAATCAGGGGGGCCAGACAGGGCGTCCATGTGTGTGTGAGTATGAATGTGTGCCTGTGTGTGTGTGTGTGTGTGTGTTTGTTTGGATCCTACACTAGCACAATCTTGGAGTAAATCCTGCAGCCAAGACTTCCTTTTCCATATTTTCTTCATGCCCTGTTATTCTACTAACAATGCAGCGCACTTGCCCTGATTGGACGTCAGGGCTCCCCAGTGAATACAGTCTCTGGGAAGAGGCCTACTGGGTGCCTACTGGACTTCTCAAAGTGGCACTTCCTTCCTTCACACACTCCAGACTATGCAAACTGCTGCCTGGTAACAGTCTGGACGCAGCCCAAGTTTCCTTTAGTGTATGTGTTTGTTGTTATTGTGTGTGTGTGTGTGTGTTAGAGCAAGAGAGAGAGAGAAAAAGAGTGAGCAAGGGGCTGCAATGTTGACATTCTCTCTCCGTATGCGTTTGTGGTGACAGATTTTTGTGCATTGGCGTGTGCTTCATCACGTGATCGCAGATGACTGGGAAACAATGTGTGTGTCACACTATTGTAAGGTCTGAGCGCGGTGTTTGGCTAGCGGGGAGAGGGTGTGAGCGCTTACGTGCATGGCCTTTGCGCGTCTCCATATTAAACTCCACTCTCGTTAGGAAATTCCACTCCACATTACTGGGTTGTCTTGACGATCGCGTGGCTCCCTTCCCAGACTGATTCTCAAGGGATTAAAAAGGAGGCCTTCTGAATGATCTGTCATCAATTAACATGCTTACCGAGAGTGACACTTTTAATGTTTGAAGAGGGAGATCAATTCAATGTATGTATGGGAAAAAAAATGAAACTTCCTTTAGCAGCATTACAGGCTGAAATAAAGTCACATAAATCTGTCATTTATCTTTTGTTGTTTTTGGTTTCATATTTAACTATTTTTTCCTCCATCTTTTCCTGTCATATTTGATATCATGAATTGGTTCAGCGCATTTTATTTGTTGCTATGCAAGTTATCAAAATCCTTTGATGTGGTTTATGTCTCCATTGGTAAGTTATTGAATTCCTACTTTTGTATCATCTTTGCCACTTCATAAGGGAATTCCTTCCCGCTCTTCCTTATCATATCCCATTCATCAACTTACCAAAAAAAACAAAAACTTTGTTTGAATGAGACAGTGGTTGGGGCTGTGGTCATGTGATCCGGGCTTCCCTTAGGCTGGGATCCAGGCTGCTGCCATGGCAACCGGTAAGAAGCCACTGGTGCTGGAGCAATGCATCATGGTCATCTCAGCCTCGACCGGGACATAGCATAAACACCCCTGAATCATCGTCCTGGGACAGATGGTGTGTGTCTGTGTGTGTGTGTCTGTGTGTATGTGTCTGTGTGCACATAACCGAAGTTGGAGATGGTGGTGGTGGGTGGGTGTCCTGCATACACCCTCACTGACTCCCTACCTGGAGCTTTGTCGTCAGCGGCTTGCTGAAACCATAGCTTCGATAGTGTATTTTCCGCTGTCTGCTGGAAACGCTCTATTTTTCAAATGCCAACTCAACAAGGCGTGGGATAAACGCAGCAGCGTGTAGGAGGTGTGAATCTTAGCCTATGGCGCCAAGAAGGATTAGCAGATACAATGAGGCAGGTTTTCGTGGTAATGCTTCCATCTACTCCTTCCTTTATGTGTTGATATTTGAAGCAACAATAATTGCCTGAGAAGACAGTCTTCATAGTCTCGGCCCTGGGCTCTTCTTCAAATTAGTCTATCATCCCACATTGATTTAGGCTAAGTAGGCTATAACACAATCTCCTGGTTGAATCCAAGTCAACACAGGCATCACAGGTGGCAGTGATGTTATTCGGAAAAGCAGTCCTGAAATGGGCTTTCTAAGTGTGCAGACTTGTTCTGTTGCATTCAAGAGACGATAATTCCTTAAATGACTACAGAAATCGTATATTTTCTTATATTTTTGTGCCTCATTTATGCTGACCTCTTCAGGCGAACAATGAGGAGTCTGAATCGAAAGTAGTTTTCAAAACATGGTATTGTCTGTAACAATAGTCTTTACCACAGGGACCACAAATACATGTATTGGGTTCGCAATAATAGCCCATATAAAAACTGTGCATGTTGTGGGGATGCATGGGGAGCCCCCAGAGGGAAAAGGCCCAAACACATCATACAACCCCCTGGTTGCCTATGTTTACCAAGTTTATGCTAAAAATAAAGCATTTTCCAACCCCCTTCACTGCCTGTCTGTGCTTCCTTCTGTTAGCATGCACTCTCTCTCACACACTCCCCCTCACGCAATCACACACACACACACACACACACACACACACACACACACACACACACACACACACACACACACACACACACACACACACACACACACCCCTCAGCCTATACGTGCAGGCAGAAAGAGGACCCCACCCCCAATACACCTCTCCATTCAAACACGCTGCTTCTTCATAGCCCTCAAATCATCTATTTATATTTTTTGTTACCTAAAACAAAAAAAAACTTTAACAATGAAAATCCCTTCTCTCCCCACCCCTGTCCTCTGAGTGAGAAATGTCAGCCTGGGCCCGGCGACGCTAGCTCGCTGCCAGAAAGCCCTGCATTGTAGAGGAGAAAAGCGAGAGGCAGTGCTGTGCTGTGCTGTGCTGTGCTGTGCTGTGCCGCCCATCCCCCACGTTCAGATAGCAAAGTTCTGCTGCTTCTGCAAGCAGCGAGGTTGCTGCTGCTGCTAGGAGAGCGAGCAGGCAGGCAGGCAGAGAGAATGAGAGAGGGGGTGGGGAGACAGCGAGAGAGACAGACCGAGAGAGGGTGGGAGTGAAAGAGAGAGGGTGGGAGTGAGAGAGAGAGCGAGAGAGAGGGTTGGAGTGTGAGAGAGAGTGAGCGAGGGGGGGGGGGGGGGGGGGGGTTTGGGTGGTGAGAGAGAGCAAGAGGGAGGAGGGGAGGCAGAGAGAGAGCGAGGGAGAGAGTGTGCGTGTGTGTTCCCATTAATTGTGTTAGCCACTTTATGCATTCTATTAAAACCTAAACCCTCGCTCTTCATGTTTTTAGGATTAATTAAACGTTGAATCTATAGCATTCTGTGTTGAATAGCATACCATTTGTCCATATGGTCTCCCCCCCAACACACACACACACACACACACACACACACACACACACACACACACACACACACACACACACACACACACACACAGCCCTCACTACTCCTGTTTCTCTTTTTTGTGTGTCTTCACTTCCTGCTCTGCGACCGGCTCAGTCCATCCCCCATCCTCTTTCCTATCTTCCCTTCCCTTTTGCTGCTCTCCAATTCTCTATCTCTCTCACACACACACACACACACACGCACACGCACACGCACACACACACACACACACACACACACACACACACACACACACAAAGGGTGTAATTTTATGCTTGCCTCTACTTTCCTCTCTGCTCCTTTCGTTTTGTTCATTGCAACACGTGTGCGCGACTACACGTTGGTTAGCTTATTCTCTCCAGGAAATAACCTAGCTGCCCATGTTGCTCCAATTCTGTAGCAAGCTGATACGATTAAGTGCACAAATGAACATAACACGAGGAACACAGCTCATGCATGAAGTAATTCCCATTGGTTGGCTGAATAGCTGAACATGTGCTATTTCAAGGAGTTTCTTACATGAAAGGCAACACTCTTTGTGTGTCTTATTATCCAACATATGGATATGTGTCTTTATAAGATGTAAAAGTATAGATTTAGCAGAGCTGAATCTATAAGGAATATGTGCATGGGTGATTCTATCAGTCTTTTAAAATAAATTACAAATCAAACTCAAATATTTCAGTCTGTGAAGCACCTCAGTGTACTTCTCATTAGAAGCACAACAAATGCTCTCAATAGCACAATAAATACAGTCCGGCTCCAGAAAGTGGCTGCTCCGCTCCAGAGTTTACTTCTAGCTCAGCGTTTCAGTAAAATGGCTGTGTCTCGCGGAGCCTCGTGCTGGTTTGGTTGGTTTCTAGCTCACTCTCTCGTTCTGTAACAGAAGCCCCCCCACATTTGTGTCGGTGAATTTAATTCCCTGGCTCTCTATTTATATTCTCCCTTAAACTTTTAGTTGAAACGGAGTCGCCGTGGATACCGGATTCGGTCCGGAGGAAGGGGGAATGAACCGGGGCACGGGTACATTGTTTAAATAATTGTATTTATGTTCAATGCTATTCAGAGTTTGATTGTGAGTGACTCGCAGTGCTGAGAGAGAGGGAGAGAGGAATATCATGGCCGCTCAGGTCGCCAGCGCCGCCACTCTCAACACTAGCCCGCCATCGGAACTCAAAAAGCCGGATCGGGACCCGCAGGAGGAGTCGGTACCGGGAGAGAAACAACATGAAAATAAGGAACCGGGATCTGACAGCGGATCACCGGGCCAGAAGGAGCTGCAGGACGGGAGCGATGCTGGAAATTCTGGGGGAGGAGGGGATTCTGACATGAAGAACGGGAACGGGAATTTACCAAGGGTAAATAATAACAGCAGCAACCAGAATGATACAGGGGGGCCCGAAGGAAATAACCATCCCGGGATGGGACACCACCACTCGGGCCCCTTTCCTCCACCTCCTTACGGTTACAACCAGCACTACAGCCGGGCCCCTTTTCATCAACATGGCGGACAACAAAGCCCTGGCATGGCAGCTGCATCGGGGCCGGCAGTGCAACCAGGCAGTATGATGGACTCTTACCCTCCTAATTCACACGAGCACGGCTACCCAAACCATTACAACAACTACAGCCCATTCCCAAATAGGACTTCTTACCAGGGCCAAGGATACGGGGCCATGAATTCCCCGCGTAATAACCAGCCTCCGGCGGCTGGGGGGCAGCCAGGCAAGCAACAGCCCGCAGGAGGAACCGCTGCTATGGCTGCCTCTTACAATAATCAGAGGTATAACATGGGAAATCAACAACCTACATCTACACCAACTTTAAATCAGCTGCTGACCTCTCCAAGCTCTGCGAGGAGCTATCAAAATTACCCTCAAGGAGACTATAACAATCAGGAAGGGGCCAGCAAGGGACCAGCAGATATGGGAAGCAGTCAGTATGGTGGGGGCCATCCGAGTTGGCAACAAAGAAGCCATCATCCTCCTCCCATGAGCCCGGGAAACACTGGACAACCTCTTAACCGAAATCAGGTAAACTTTACTTACAGTACTGACCTACTTTGAGTTAGTTAAAGTTACTCAACGACTCTCCAAAGGGACCATAGTCTTTCATATTGCAATGGAACAGCCATTGTCCATGTAGCAAGATCTCTAAAATGGCTGCCTCTCTCTTTCTATCAGTACCACCCCCTGCAATAATGTTTATATGACATAGAATAAGCATCAGTTGGTGTTGTAAACAACTTTGTAGTGACTGGGGTCTCGGTGTGACTCGAAGATACGTCCAGTGTGAGGTAGGGTAGAGTTTGTCGCAAGAAATTTGGGTGGGTGAACTGACATTTCCTTGTCATGCTCGGTCTGTTTCACTCCACATGTAGTTTTAAAGCGATGTCCGACTGATTTGTCTCGGGATCCACGTTAAAGTGGGCTTCATGAAGTGCACCCTGTGATCCAAAGTTTTGTCAATAAGAGACTGCCGTGACACTAGGATAACAAGAAGATGCCAACGATAACGATGACTGTTAGACACATTTGCATATGCATAAGTCACCGTGACGTTAAAACGTGTTTTCTCTAAAATGCTACCTTACGGTGAAAGTGTGGAGATTGAGAGCAGCGAATCGCAAAATGTATATCTGTGGAGGTGTTTACATCGTATCAAAGTCTGATTTCGATCGAGGCGGTTCTCTCCTAATCAAGGGAGGTGTATTTGTCCGGGAATTTCTCTCACTGTTCTCCCCATGTGCCGCTTGTAAACACGGCCAGTGATTTTGTGTTGGCAAAGTGCAGATTGCTTTGCTCTGGGATTTGAATTATGGAGGTAAAATCCTGCTGTCAGAGCCAGGAGACAGTTGGTCTTAGGTTGACATGCGAGTCGAGATCTGATTGGCTCCCAATCCTCCGCTCCTGGCCATTTATAATTGCATCTAATGCAACGCTGCGAGAGCAGCTCTGCCCAGCTCCTGTTATTTCACGCTTTCACAATAAGGCATTTCGAGCGTATTGGTCTGACTAAATGCATGCGATTCAACGTAAATGCATTTGTATGCATTTATGTATCGATATAAGTATTTATGTGTTCGATGTAACGTTTTTTTTTTTTTCGAGTTTAAATGATAAACTAAACGACGCTGACAAGATATGTAATACGAATAAACGGTTCATGTTTGAATACGTTTGTTTTTTTAAACGTTAAAACATCATGTTCTTTGGCTCCCCACTGCAGTAATTTGCATGTTGACACCGTTTTAGTCTCATGTTTTTATTTCCTCTCCTTTTTATCTTGTCTCTGCGGATATCTTTTTTTAGTAAGAGAAATATCGGCTAATCCAGATTAATTATGGGGGACAACTGTGGAAGACTTGTACCCCTAACCGACCCTGTTACGGTATAGGTGCTAGGTGTGGTCTTTTTAACCTCTCTCAGCCTTTTTTAACCACTGCTTTCAGATCAGCTAGGTTGAAGTTTAGGATAAGCTGGCTCTGGCCATGTTGGAGATTGGAACATGATGACCATCAAAATAGTTTTGTTTTTGTTTACAAAGCAGTCCTTTGGTACCATGTCCATTTTAGTTGGTTGGTCCTTGGTTTACATAGCCGAATGAGTACTATAGCCAGGTCAACACGACCAACATGCAGCCCTCTACTGCGGGGATGATTGCAATGAGACTCTGAGAAAGCTCCCTGATTGTTGTTTCTACTTTTTCTTTGTGTTTTCCTCGACCGTTGCTGGTCACATGCACAACAGGTAGAACCAAGATGGGCACTGCTCAATCACTCCCTGTCCAATCGCCATTGGACACTGAGATGGTAACCTGTAAACAAAAACATGAGGGAGAATTAGGAATGATGATATTTTCTGCAGTGACCGTGTTCTGCAAACAATACTCAATAGGCAATTGAGCTGGATTCTCATATGGTAATGTTTCTATCTGAGGTGCTATGCACAGTAGAGCGCCCCCCCCCCCCAAAAGAAAATCCCAATAACTAAAACAAGGATGTGGATGCACTTAATGTTATAATACTAGACGTCAGGAAAAATATCAAAGACTTTGTTTTGGTCCAGGCTGCGTTTTAATATGCCAATTTCTTTATCAAGTCGTTTTTTAAAAAGCTTTTTATTTGATGGGTTGGGTAAAGTGGCAACCGTTGATTCAGCATGCCATCTCCAATTATGGAAGAATAGTACTGTGGATACAGCGGTGATTTCCGGACAACTCAACATCAAATCATTGGGTACAAACTGGATGCAAGAGCTGCTACATGCTTTTTATTTATCTTTGGAAAAGCAACTTTTGTAATTGCATTTTTCTTAATTTCCCTCATCTAATTTGGGAGAATGGTCTAGGGGGCATTTTCCATTGCAGTTGTGTCTTGAGAATCAGCCGTAACCATGACCTACATTTAGTGAGTAGCCATCTAAAATTCTGGGAAGTCCCCCCCCCCCCCCCCCCCCGCCCTCTCTCTACTACTAATGAGAGTCTGTGTTTCGGTGTTGGTAGACCTGACTATTCAACACATTGATCGGTTACCTGGGGACGTCTTTATGTACCCCATTCTGTTGATGGTTTAGTACCTCTGAAGTAATTGCCAAATCAAACCTGGCAATTGTATTTTCTTTATTTCTTTCCTTGATGTTTCAAATCCGTACTTGGGATGTTGACACTTTATTCCCAATTCATCATTATTAAAGTAAAACATTGTTTCCTGTAAAATGTTAGCAGCAGGTGAACCTCAGGCTTCTTTTTTGTTTGGTATAAGCAGCAAAGTCACAACGCAACCCAAAAAACATTGATCTAATTGAATGCATACAAATTAAAACCTATACAGATCAACTGTAATTATCACCAGCCCTTTTTGTGTTCCCTTGTCGTCTTGCTGGGCCCATCCTTGACATTTTGGGTTTTGTGCCCTCAGAACAGTTGCATACCCTTACTCTGTTGTTGACGGGTACAATCCCAGAGAAGAGCAAGCCTTGCTTGTCTTGCCGCTAGTACGCCGATCGCTCAGGCCGTACGGTTAGAATTAACACCTACTCTGGTGGTGTTAAACGGGTAGCGGGTGAAGGGCATTTGTTCAGAGTATCGTTTTGCGGTTGGGTTTGTTCAGAGAGCATTTTTGAGTCGTGTTAACCTGTTGTTGTTCCTCGATGTCAAAATCCATTGACTGCCATTGAGTTGTTTGCATCAGTAGTAGAGTTTGTGTACAGAATTGTCTCGTCTTGAGTATTGCATATGCTCAGGGTCCAAAATGAATGCCTGCCACCACCCAATGAACCTTCAATCATCCTATATGCGTGACAGAAAGAATGCATTTGGAGTTGCTTAAATCCGTGTCAACTAGGAGTGTTGTGTGATCACCTAGCATTATGGGTCTGTCGACACGGTTTAGCGTGTCTGTTTTTGCGGATTGACTGGCTAACTCGATGTGGCAGCCAGCCGATCAAAGTTCAAACTTCACATGTGCATGCTTCTGACCGGCCTTGCGGCAACAAGACAGTTTGGGGGCGTCTTGCGGCATAGCCCACGCTTTGATTTCGCCATCCGCGCTTGGTCCGCGGTTAGCCATCGTTTTGTTACGACCCAATGGCGGCTGTTACGAAAGACTTGTTTTGGTTTATGATGACTGTAGTCGCCAAGCACTCGAAGGACTCCTTGGCTCAGAGGGTAACCGGCCTGTCGGCCCCAGATGAATCTCCAGCCCTAGAATATGTTAATTGAGTGATGCCTCGGTGCTTATATTGGGGTAGTTTGCCTCATGCACAAACCAAGTGTTCTGATGATGAAGTATGGCACGCCGGTGGTAGCTGCAGGTGTTATGATTGTGGGGGGGTTCCCCCACTGAAAGCCGAGGTAGAGGGGAGCCTCTTTGTGGAAGCCCTGAGGCCCTTTCCGGCTGCCTTCGACTAAATTGACTGAATGAAGTCATAAACCAAAAATGTACGCCTAGTTTAAAAAAAAAAAAGTATATTAAAAAACGAAATTGCTGTATGTAAGCAAAAAAACGCTTGAGCACTACACCGATGGAAGAGTTGCAATAAATGTAACTGCATAAACAGTTTTCCCCTAAAACCTGTGTTTATATCTCTGTTGTAAGATTCATATCACTATGATGGATTTTTGGAGCATAAGCCTTGGGAATTGTCATTATGAAGACAACAACTTTGTATTGTCAAACAATTTGTTTTTCGGGCAGGAGAGGTGCTACTATTTAAGAGGTGTGATATCCTCAGACGGTCCCACCTGATGGTTTATTACTGCACAGCACACACATTTGTCATTTCAATAAAAATGTATATTTTGATCGTCAAGTCTTTACTTGCTGTAACGTATTGCCTTCTACAGCAGTTGGATGAGGTTTAAAGGACACAATGAAGGATTTTTTCTACCGTGTTACCATTGCCTTCTCCTTCCCTATTGCTGGTCAGATTCTGTAAATCTACGGTTTCCCATTTTTGAATCTGTGATTTTTAAACAATGTGATCGGTAGTTTAATTGCTGATTCCAAAGCTCTGGCATGGTGATATGGACTGCTTACGGTGTTTTCCGACAACGGCGTCAGTGCAAAGGAGACACTGGCCTAGACGTGATGCCATTTGAAATTGCAACACACCATATCTACATGTTTTTTATTTTTATTCATTCAAAGTGTGCTAAAGCACAACCCTGTCCAAATGTTTTTACGTGTTATTTTCTACCACCTGCTTGCTCTCATTTCGGCAGTCTTGTCCCTTTTTTATTTGCTCTCTGTGGCCGGCTTGTGGTTTGGCTCCAGGGTGGAAAAAGAGGAGTGAACTCTGGAGTTCACCCTCCACGCTCGTCAGTGCTGAGTAATGATTCCCCCGCCTCAGGTGTGTGTCTGTGTCTCTGTGTGTGTGTGTGTGTGTGTGTGTGTGCTCTCTCCACGTGGGCACACATGCACACAGTCTCTTACTGTGTGTTTGGCCAAACAAAATCGGTGTCAGTGATACTCGAGGGAGGAGGAGGAGACGGGGGCGAGTGTGTGAGTGCTGTATTTTGTGAATGATCTTCCTAGCTCAATTCCACCCCCCCCCCCCCCCCCCACACACACTCTTGACAGCTGTGAGTATATTTATGTATAAAGTGCAGTGTGTGTGTGTGTGTGTGTGTGTGTGTGTGTGTGTGTTGGCTGCCTCAGGACCCTCTCTGAACGGTCTGCTCCACGTGCCACTGTGCCATCCATCTCTCTCTCCCTCTCACCACTCCTCTTCTGTCGCTCTCGGCCCCTCCCTACCTGCCTGCTCCGTCTGTAAACCGTAAGGCTGGTCCATTTTTAGATGATCAGATATCATAAGATCTCCCCCCCCCCCCAATATAATGCAAAAAGACCCAAATGTAATCAAGGGTCAATAATCGACAAAGAGCAAGCTAATAAAGGTCTTTCATTTGACTGACCCATGAAAGTCTGAAAAGGTCACCCAACGAGATCTCTTTCTTGTGCAGCCCGGTTTGGATGTGACTGTGATGGAGCTTCCTCATAACATTACGAAATATCCGTTCCCTCCTCCTGTCGGCCTTGTGTTTGGTTTACTTCTTCGTCATTCTCCAGTGTAGTCAGTTTAGCAGGGCACAGCCTCTGTGTCGTGCTGTACAGAGCGGGGCACATTTGGCCTGATGCGGTCCACTCTACATGGCACTTCTGGAATAGCTGAACAAGGGTGAAGTGGCCTCCGTAATTCTGGCCCGGACCCGATGACCAGAGCGAGGCCTTGTTATTCCTCAGCCCCCATTGTAGCGAACGACTTGCTGTGGCACATTACCTTTTCACGAAAGGACCCGGGAAAAAAAGCACGCCCACTCTTGCACATTGTGAATGCACTGGAAAAAAAAAAATGGAAATACTAAAATTACCTCCGCCATGGACAAATGTCACACTCTGGCTGTTGCGTTTGGGCTACGTCGAATATGAAGGTAATTCATTTCTTTTGACATTTACCTTTTTGGAAATGCTCCAGATTAGCATAGTAATATCCCCGTTCTGAAATACAGCACCATGTGTCCGCATTCATTTACGTGTGTGTGTGTGTGTGTGTGTGTGTGTGTGTGTGTGTGTGTGTGCGCCTGGTGTTTGTGTATGTATATATCGTTTTCCTTGTGTAAAAGGTAACCTTTTCAAATATGTGCTGATATGTGTTTATACCGGAGAGATGCTCACGACACGGGGCTTCTATACCTGCACAGAATCCAAAAGCCTTCCAGGTGACTGAGCGAGATGAAGGGAGGGGCATGTGAACCCTGCCTGGCAATGACGCTCTACAACCAAACGGGCTCCCCCCCCCCCCCCCCCCAGCCTTTAATTTCTCTGATTACGGTGCCATTGCCTCGATGTGCATAATTACCCAATAATTAATTGACTCCTATTTAACGAGCAATGAATTATGTTCATCACTATTTATTGTCTGCGTTGTCGCTAATGCCCAATTGGATTGCTCAACCTTTTTTTCATAAAGCACAATAAGCAGTAATGAAATGCAATACGGTTGCTTATGCAAACAACCATAACCATACTGTTCTTCCCTCATCCACTCTCCCAATTTGGCCTTTCACACCAGGCCTTATGGCTGATGAACTTAATGAGGTGTTCCAAAATGATCCCAAGAAAATGGCAATTCGTTTTCTTGAGAACAAGTTGTTCATCCCAAGAAAGTTGATGCCTCAAATGATGTAAGGACGAACGACTCGAATGCATATCAGAATTGCAATTGCTCTTTTTCTACAAAAAAAGTTTTGTAGAAACTCGTATTGTTATCTATATCAAACATCCACCAAGGCACTGCGCTATGAAACGAGTACCGTTGGTTTCTCGCACACATCACGGTCCTCCCGCACCACAGTTCTGCCATTGTCTACAACTGCCGCGTCAGTGGGGTTTGATACACATGGGCGTGTCCCCGCTATGGCTGTTGTAACTGTCATCCCATAGCGCTCCTTTCTTCCCTTCACCTGCCGATTTGCATTGCTCTGGGCCCAGGTGTAACTGTTCCCTGTGTGTGCGCAAACACACACACACACACACCACACACACTTTTGAAGCTTTGTGTGGTTATTAGATTGGTGTGTTTTTCTGCCATGTATTCACATTATATATATATATATATATATATATATATATATATATATATATATATATATATATATATATATATATATATATATATATATATATATATATATATATATATATATATATATATATAGGGCAGTATTTGTCGCCATCATCCAACCCAGGGACTTTTACAACCCTTAGAAAGTTGTACCCAACTGCAAGTCGTCAAGTTCGCCCTGCCCCTGCTGTTATCCAACGGGCGGTTTGATTGTCTGTTGGTTGTCTGCCAGAGAGAACGGCTAGGGTTCAATGTGCAACGCTGGCGGCTCGGGTGCTTTCCCGCTCCCCCAGAGCACCGCTGGCGGCCAACAGCGTGCGCGAGGCAGTCGGACCATGCCCGGCCCAGCAACAGCCATTGGGTAATGTCACGCTGGCTGATATTCCCCTTAAAATAATACAAACATTTTCGAAATGACGGAGAAAAGAAAACTAGTTTTAAGTGTGATACCATACTTTAAATTACAACTTGCTAATTGACAAACATTTCGTGCTATTTATTAAATTGTGCAAAAAGATTCCCCATGCTGATACATTTTCCTCGTTGCCCCGACCCACGCTGTCCCATATCCCTCTCCTGCCTCCCTCTCTCTCTCTCTCTCTCTCTCCTGCCTCCCTCTCTCCTCCCCCTCCTCTCTGCAGCTCTATCTCACGCTGGCACCCTGTCTCCGCTTTGATCCCTCCATTACTCTATTGGCCCACGCTCTCACCCACCTTGCCCTCTACAACGCAAGAGTACCCCGTCGCGGAACCCGTGTCTCTTCCCTGTCTTTGGTGTTTACAGGGAGCATCACGCTCAACTACCAACACTGACAACAAAGACAAACAAACAAACGAGGGAAATCAAGTAGGCTTATGCCGCCGCCATCCCCTCGTAGACAAAAAAGTCTTTTAGCATTCCGCGGAACAGCTGGGGAAACATCTGTGTGACTGGTGTTAGTGGCACGCTGTTCTCTCCCCCCTCGCTCTCTCGCTTGCAATACTTTACTTTTGTGGAGTCGTGCGGCGGTCCGCTGGAAGCTGGATCCACAGAGGATTGTGGTTGGATGGGACTCTTGATTGCCTTAATTGCCTTTTTGTCATTTGCCTTTTCCGCTCCCTCTCTAACCCAATGCGTTGTTTACATTTGTTATTACACAGCTTTTTCCCCTTTCCCTACTTCCTTTTAAATCCTTTTGCAACCTTTGTATGTGTGTGTGTGTGTGTGTGTGTGTGTCTGTGTGTTTGAGATGCAGCTGCAATATTTACATTCATGGTTTGTAAGAAACTGTTTGACTTGTCAGCATGTGGCCACATGTGTCCACATTTGCAACTGTTCCTCCTTTGTCATGCTGGGCTCTTCGACCAGCTTCGTCTAAACAGTGTCACACCAGGGATGTCTTTTCATCCTTTCAGAGTGGTTGGAAACTCTGTGATCCTTGCCCTTATTCCCAGTGAGAAAGCGGTTCTCTTGTTACAGTAAGGCTTCTGGTGTCTGGCCCAGACCAAACTGACTCGGAGGCCAACACTAGTGACGTGTAAGGGACACAACATCTGAGGGTGGCCTTTACTCCACGTGTGTGTGTGTGCGTGTGTGTGTGTGTGTGTTTGCGCGCGCTCACACAAGGGAGTGTTGAGCGAGGACAATGGTGTGTGCGCACGCACGCGGGGCGCGGGTGAAGCCATGTGGCGGATTAAATTAGCAGCAGTTGTTTACGTCCCACCCCTCCAACCGTCCATCTGCTTGACTCGGCCCACTAAGCGCGATCTCTGCGATCAGGCCTCACTCCAGACCCCCCTACCCTCACCACACACACACACACACACACACACACACACACACACACACACACACACACACACACACACACACACACACACACACACACACACACACACACACACACACACACACACACACACACACACACTCCTTTTATACACAGTGTATACTTAGGCTTAAACAAACCTGGATCAGAAGCCGCGTGTGGCACGTGCACGTCACATACACTTATACACCCCACTCAGCCTCACCAGTGTCGCGGTCGTGAGACAATACACTCTGAGGAAACGGCGGCTGCCAAGGAGTGCCCTGGCTTTCCTCTATGCAGATTAGCCATGTGCTAATTGCATGTGTTTATATATTTATTTAAGGGAGCATGACTGTGTGGTGAGTGGCCGTGGGGAGGAGTTTCCTCTGGCAAATTGATCAGATGAATGGGCGAGAGGGAGAGCCAGAGGGACGGAGCGTTAGGGCACGTGTCTCGTTTTGATGGATGACAACGATTTACCTTAATCGCCTCCTCGGCTTTCGTGGGACCTGTAGGATAACCAAATTCAGCTTTTCACCCCAAAACACCCCTTCCTTTCCCTGGGGTCTTATTTGTGGGTGTATCATCTTGGCTACGGTTAAACTGCATTGTTGTGCTGCCTGATCAGGGCTAAAAGTGCCCTCACCAGCAATTCACTTGTGATGGCTCAACGGCAGCACATGGGCATCGGGGTGTCCGGCAAAGGCCGGGTCATCTCGCAAGCTTAGGAATCGACCCGGTAACCCTCCAGTTACCATATAACCTATATCATGAGCTAATCCGCATTTTATAAATTAAAATGGGCTGCATTGTTTCGCTTCGAGTCCTTCTATTAATTGGGGCGCCTTGCAAATTAGCATCAAGTGGTATTGGTAGTTTCAGTTTTCTTTATAGTAGAGGAAACCGCAACTGGCCTGTTTGCTATGATATCAAGTGTGCAAAGGAATCTCCCAGCACCACAAACCAGCATTTTTCTCAGAAGCCCACATGTTTGTGATAGAAATGAAACACACAAGCATAGTCCTCTGATGCCCATAGATGAATGGGGAATATTTGTATTACTAAAGGTGTTGTCAATCTAATCACAAATCATTCTGACAATGGTGTTAAGTAATGTCGGTTTGATGACCTATTACTCTTTGAGGCGGTTGTTCTTCCACCCCATAACGGCGCTGGACCTGAACTTCTTACTCCTTTCACTGGTTGTTTTTTCACCAGCAGAAGTCTAGTTGTAGCAGAACACCAGTTTGAGCTGAAGACTAACCCAAGCTCATAGTCTTTAAGTCTGAAACCCCACCCGGCTGAGAAAATATAGTGAAACTATAGTAGTATTAGTAGTAGTAGTGGACTATTCATTCATTTCTACATCCTGTGTTGAAATGCCCCTGTCTAAATGTCAGTTTCCGTGTCTTGCCATTAAAAAGCATCTCAGGTCATGCATCTCCCGGCTCAAAATAGAGGTGTGAATACCATGTTTACATTTTTCCCTTCTTGAACAAAAAATCCTGTCATTTAACGATCAGTCATCACCGTTATGTAAATTGGCTTATCACTCTATCCGCTGATCGTTTCTCCCCATCATTAATGCCAACTGTAGTTAATCAGCATGGCCTCCATGTGCTATTAAAAGTACGCTCCTGCTTCCCCTTTAAGGTTCAGCCAACTCCTCAGCGGACGGGTGAATGGAGGGACAGGATGATTAATGTTTCAGAGCCCACACGGACTCTTGCTGCATCAGAGCATCGGCGGCGGCGGCGTCCGTGAGGACCGCATGATCTCCAAGAGATCGCTTAGCCACGTGCTGGGCCCTTTATGGGCCCCGTCAAAAGACAGCGTAACCGCTCAATTAGCTCATTAGCGGAGGCCCTGGAAGTAGACCACCCCCTACACCCCCCCCCCCCCCCCCCACACACACGTTTTCCATGTTCTACCTCCCGTTTGGACAAGCTTGGCCGCCTTGCACAAAGGGACGACGTGATGCCCCGTGTTGGAGAGGTGCAGAGCTCTGGGTTGTGGCAACAAACCATGATCTAGGTGTATTTCTGGCAGGGGTCTTCGTGTGTGTGTGTGTGTGTGTGTGTGTGTGTGTGTGTGTGTGTGTGTGTGTGTGTGTGTGTGTGTGTGTGTGTGTGTGTGTGTGTGTGTGTGTGTGTGTGTGTGTGTGTGTGTGTGTGTGAGTTCAGGGGTGTTGGGAGCAGGGTGAAGGTACTCTGAGGTAGGGCTGCTCGATTATGGGAAAAATCATAATCACGATTATTTTGGTCAATATTGATATCACGATTATTCAAACGATTATTTTTGAGTTTGAAAACATGCATTTATTGATACAATCAATTATGACATAGAAACACGTATATTATAAGTATCCAAAATAAAACCTTTTTCGTGTGTAAGTGTACTGTCTGCCACAACATTCTGAATCTAACATTTGATTTTTATAAAACATTTCATGAATACAATATATTAAGACAATCAAATATCACAGAAACACGTATAAGTATCCAAAATTAACTTAACCTATTTAATGTCTAGAGAACAACGGTCCCAGCATTTCTCCATAGCAAAGTAAAAAGTCACAAAGCCATAACAAACACATGGCTAATAAAAATCATATTGTTGTTAAACAGAAATACATATACAAGATGTACTTGGCAGTTCTGCCTTAAAGAACTCTTAGTTAAAGTCTGCTATAGGAGCTTGTTATCGTACTCCAACATGTCTGTCAACAGTCGATGCTGCTGATTGGCGGTTCACTGGCATGTCCCGCCTCCTGCCAACGGCATACTTCCTGATGCAGCACGCCTGTTAGATTGTACTCCCTCTCGCCGCGTTGTATGCTTTCGCATGCGCGTCTCTTTCATAAACTTTCATAAACTCTCTAGGCCTACTTTAAAATGGAAAATGTCAAATTAATCGTTTCAACTCGATTATACGAGTTTGGAGATCGTTTGACCCCAAAATTGATATCGCGATCGAAATTCGATTAATTACACAGCCCTACTCTGAGGTATCGTATGGCTCTGGCCCAGATCCTTCACACCAACGTGCACCCACAGGCTGACCGGGGTTAGGAGTGCATTAAAGGTCACCAGAGTGTCTGTCTGTGTCCACTGGGGCCTGCCACCGCTTGCACCCCAACGCAGCCCCCTGCGGTCCTGGTGGTAAAGCGCCCTGGGGTGTATAGTAACACCTCTTCCCGCCCACAGACACACACGGGGCGCAACACTAATACCATGTCCAAGGAGCTGCGGTGGGAGGTGAGTCAGTGGGGGGGGGGGGGGGGGGGGGGGGGTCGAGGGATCAGTTGGATGTAAAACCAGTAGCGGAGCATAGTCCCGGCGGCGAGTTCCTCTCCGTCTTGAGCATGTGATCGGGACGGGGGGCGCTGTGTTGCCCCGCTCCAGATCCCTATTGGGCTGGGAATTTACCAAAAAAATTGTTTGTGTGTGTGTGTACTCTTGCGAATGTGGCACCTCAGACTCTAAACCCCGTGTATCCGCGAGCGGTGGCGTCCGTCATGTCCTTACGGCTCCAGAAGACGGCATCGGAATCCCCAGTAACAACAACATTAAACCTGTTGCATCCCAACAATGGCATGTGCGTTTGTGTGTGTGTGTGTGTGTGTGTGTACTCACGCAAACACATGTCCACATTCCCCAAACCGCCCCCACCCCCTGCACCTCCTTCCCATGCGCTGCGCTGTCATTCATAGAGTGCCAAAGCCCTGCTGCTTTACTGAAGGCCGAGCGGAGGGCTGGCCCGGGTTCAAACAGCCGTGCAGCTGGGACCTGTTACATTTTCGGCACACTGCCCTCACTCTTCGTCTCGCCCGGCTATAAATAGCACGGCGGTGGTTGTCTTCCCTTAACCAGGGGAAGAGGTTTTTTTTTTATTTTTTCTCTCTCGAGCGAGCGAGGGATGGAAAAGCGAAGGGGAGAAAAAAACAAAAAAAACCACACACAGATTAATAACCGTGGGAAGAGATGGGAGCGCTGTGACTGCTCGCCCGAGGTCAGCTGGCCTTGAGGTGTTTGCCGCTTCAGAAAGCAGTGGCTGCCGTTCTTCTTCCCTTCCCCCCCCCCCCAACCGACCCCCCCCCCCCCCCCCCCCCCCCCCCTCAACCACCGTCCTACCCCCCTTCTGCTACCGCCGCCGCAACGGACGTCGTCTGGATGCGCTCGTCTGCTCGTCGGCTAAAGTGCCGCGGGGATACAGCGCGCGTTAAATGACCCGCGAACGGCACCGGTTAGAGGCCACTCAGACATGCACGGCATCGTCCTCTCCGCCGCTGTGTTTCCCTTCTGAGTAAGGGGTAGTTCAAGCTTGCAGCGCGCACACACACACGCGCGCTCACAAGCGCTCACAAGCGCTCACAAGCGCTCACAAGCGCTCACAAGCGCTGACCTTGGCTTCAGTTGCTGATTTGCAAAGCCTTCCTATTGTGAATTCGCATTTATTATTTTTTCCTCTGGTTTCCTCCAGTGTGGTGGATTGGCGCCAACTGCTTACATGCTACTTCCAAGCCACAGGGCTCTGCCAAGGTCAAGCGCCCCACCCTCCCCATTCCCAGCCCCACCTCACCCACCCTCCCACCAGCCGTCAGTCTCCCTGGTGACGTCCCCCCAGCTGTTGGGGGGGGGGGGGCCCGGCTGGGTATCCAGCCACCACAGCCAGACACTTCCACTTCCTTGAACGCTTATTGGAGAGGGACGGACACACACACACACACACACACACACACACACCCCCCTCCCAGATGACTTGAGTGAAACCCTATCCCCTCACAGGCACAATGATCTCCAGGCAGGGAAGAAAATCGCTCCTGGCGTAGAAATGCTTGCATAGTAGACTTATCCCCTCATTCATTCATGGCCAGTTTTTTTTTCCTCCTTCTTCTCTCTGCCTTTTCCTTTTCATTCTACGAGTTAATCCAGTCTGAAAGTAAACCCAGAGCTCTTTTCATCCTGCGTTTTGTTGTTTTTGTGTCTCACTCTCGAGTAAACCCCCTCCCCACCCCAAAAAAAAAAAAAAGGGTTGCGTCGACATTTCTTATTAGATTTGTTTTGGCCAACGCTTATCTCCACCAAACCCGGTCCGCACACGTTCTGACCCCGGAGGTTCGTCTCACGCCGGCCTGTGTTCGTTCCCCTCTAGCCTCCGGCTGCCATGGATCCGGCGGGGAAGATGCGGGGCCAACAATACGGCGGGGCCAACCCCTACTCCCAGCAGCAGCAGCAGCAGCAACAACAGCAGCAGCAGCAGGGGCCACCGTCGGGCCCCGGGGCCCAGCAAGGTGGCCCCTACCCGGGGCAGGGTTACGGGCCAGCGGGCCCACAGAGGTACCCCATGGGGATGCAGGGGCGCACCCCTGGCGCCATGGCTGGCATGCAGTACGGACAGCAGGTCAGTGGCTGGTTTGAGCGCATTGTTTCACCCCCCCCGCACATCAACTAAACAAACGGCCGACGAGAATCAAACACCCGTACAGTGGACGGATCGGTTAGGGCGAAGTATGAGAATAAACCCAAGACGGAGTCTCCCGGTTGATAATCGCTAAAGTTAATTGTGCCGAACGTGACGTAGTGCGTAGACTTAATGTGTCCCGACGAGGTCCCATTCAGCCCGAGCACCTTGCTCCGGGCTGTGAACCAGGCAGCTCGGTGAGGCAGCTCACGGAGTGTAGTGCTGAATAACTTGAGCGCACCGTGAAGGGCGGGGGGGAAGATCATTTCTAGGTCGTGCGTGGCGTAGGTGAGCTTGCACGCTTTATAAACGTCCCACAAAAGGAAGTGCGAAGAGGAGGGTAATGCCTTCCCCGTGACCCTCTCTCCTGCCTTTGTCAGGCGGGCACAATGCATCCACTTGAAGTGGTTGCGAATCATCTTGTCGTCTTTCAGAGGCTGTATTGCTCCTCACACAATGTGGCTGTTGACCTTTTTTCTTTTCTTCCGTGTTGTGTGTGTGTGTGTGTTTGGTTATTTTTTACTCTACCTCCCGCGCAAGCTCAACTCGCGGAGGGATGGGAAATAGATGCAACGCTAGGTTGAAAGTGTTTGGGTTGGATCTGAAGGGATCCGGTGTAACACCCCTTTGATTTTTGTTCTTGTTTATACGAAGGAGATGGTTTTATGTTTAGAGTGTAGGTTTTATTTTCTGCTGCTAATGGAATAGTAATTGCGAGCAAGGCCGTGCAATATATATGTACCATTTGCAATATATGAAACGCACAAGGGATTTGTTGGTGTTACAGAATGTGTTGACATCTTCAGTGATCTTAATGAGCTATTGTTTTGCACCTCTTTGTGATCACTCAAGCTTCCTTAAGGTGGTTGAGCCACTACTCTCCATTGAGCGGGAGTAAATGCAGATATTAGCCTCATAAACCGATGGATTATAGGGCCGATTATAGGGCTGATATCTCGGCCTTCCGTCCAGCTAGTTTTCTCTGGCTGGCATAGGAGGATCAGCAAATGGACCTCAAATAAGTCACCCTAAAAATGTAGGCATCTGCATACATGCACTGTGCAGTAGACTGGGCCTCTAGCGCCACCTAACTTTAAATAAACCCATGGTGGCCAACGAACACAAGGTTGGCACGCCAGGGCAACTAAGTCACATGGCTAAATCAGAGCAATGGACGGCGTTTGCTTGGATAACGGTGCTCTCCTGAGTTGTTGTTTGGTCTGTAAAACAAACACTAAACCGTGTCCTGTCAGGGATGTGTTGAACAAGACACATGACGCGTCGGATGCTTGATCCTTTTGGTTAACCTTGAGCTTCTGCGTCTGTCCAGATGTCTGCCTACGGCCAGCAGGGTCCTGGGGCCTACGGGCAGCAGGGCCAGGGCTACTACGGCCAGCACGGCCCCCCGTCGCACCCGGGCCAACAGCCTGGCCCCTACCCCAGCCAGGCCCAGGGCGGCTCCACGGGCCCCTACCCGCAGCCAGGCCACCCCTCGCAGCCGCCTGGTCAGCACGGGCAGCCTGGAGCGCCCTACCCTCAGTCCCAGGGCCCGCCTCAGGGTCCCCAGCCCCCCTACAGCCAATCCCAGCCGGGCCAGCCGCCGTACACCCCTCCTTCTCAGCAACAGCAGCCTCCGGCGCAGCCTCAACAACAACAACAACAACAACAACCGCCGACCCCCCAACAACAACAGCAGCAGGGTCCAGGTCCCCAGAGCCAGCAGGGGCCTCAGGGCCAGCCTGGCTACCCCCAGAGGGAAGGACCCGGGCAGCCCCCACAACAACAACAACAACAACAGCAGCAACAAACACCGCCACAACAACAGCCACAGCAGCAACAACAACAAGGGCCTTCGCAGCAACAGCGCGAGCAGCAGCAACAGCGCGAGCAGCAGCAACAGCGTGAGCAGCAGCGCGAACAACAACAACAGCGGGAACAACAACAACAGCGGGAACAACAACGTGAACAACAACAACAGCGTGAACAGCGTGAACAACAACAACAACAACAACCTCCGCAGCGGGAGCAGCGGGAGCCTGGGGGTCCGTCTCCCCAGTCCCAGCAGCCCCCGGGCCACTCGCAGCAGGGCCAGCGCTCGCCCTACTCCCAGACGCCCCCCCAGCAGCAGCAGCAGTCCCCCTTCCAGAGGTTCCCGCCTCCACCACAGGTAACCCACCCTCTGATCACCTTCACAACCCCCCCCCTTCACATACTCCCCTCCCACCCACCCAGCCCCCGTAGCGACCGGTGTCACACCCCGCTAGAACGAGGTGCAAGAACCCCATTTCGAGGAAACAGGCGGCCAGGTAGCATTTCAGAGAAGGGGGTTGAAAGTGTGAGCACGAGGGAGAGTGGCTTCAATGATTTATCCGGTAGATGATTGACCGCTCCGGTCCTCTGTCCTCCTCCTCCTCTCCGTTGAACCCAGGAGCTCTCCCAGGATTCCTTTAGCTCGCAGTCCAGTGCCCCCCCCTCCAACCAGCCCGTGGCCTCCAACAAGAGCAGCCAGGAGGACAGCATGCAAGGGCGGCCTTCCAGTCTGCCGGTGAGCACATCCTTCATTCACTTCCATTTCCATTTGATTGCATGTAATGTGATGTGGCGAAGGGTAGGGAATGCACTCACCGCGGGTCACCGTCGCTCGCTGGTGCCAGCTCCTCCATCACGTTCAACAGCCCCCGTGTGCTATTTATAGACGGCGCAAAAATCATAGCTGGTACTCAAACTGACCAGCGACCAGCCAACCCCCATTTTTGGCTGCCATTCGGCGTTTTACTTCCCTAATTATTTTCCCCCTTTTTAAATTTATTTTTGCCCCTAGGCCGTCGGGCCATGCAGGGAGTCCAGTGATACTTTCCCAGAGCTAGGCATCCGTAAAAACAAAGCTAAACGTTGATGGCGGTCTGTTAACTAACCGCGACACCTTCACACGTCGTGGCTTTCAACTTCCCCTCGGCTACACTCGTCCAAACCGAGGCGTGCGGTTCGCGGGCGTAAAGGAGAGGCGCTCTTGCGTAAATGCTTTCCTAATAGTCATTTCAGCCGTTCTTTAATATCCCTTTGGTTGATGCTAATTTACCTCTATGGAAACCTGAGGAAACAGCCCAAGCGATATCTTTCCCTCTGTATGGCCGGTGAACTCTTCCCTGTTGACTCAACCTAAATGTAACGGTCTGTTAGGGTGGCTTGATTGCGTTGTTTGAACCCCGGCTACTGTCATCTTAAAGACCCCACTCGGATTAGGGCAGGCCTAGTCTGAACAAGAAGCAGGGCGGCTTTCTTCCCACGACCATTCCTGCTGAACCGGCGTTGATCATACATTTACCGAGAAAACCGGTTTCTGGTATCGACGCGGCCTGAAAAGGAGGCGGTTGCCATGGCGGCGTTTTTCCCGGGGTCGGGTGGCTGAAGGTGTAAACCCTTGTCATGGCAGCTGCGTTGGCTAAGGACAGTGAGACATGGGTCTGGTGCGGGGGGGGGGGGGTTTGGACGGACATTTCCATTTGCGTGTGGACACCAGTGCAGTGAGTGAGGGGGGATCTTCGTCCGAGTGATTGCTGGTTGTGTGTGGGAGATGCCTGGAGGGGGAGAGAGTGAGCGAGGGAGGGCGGGAAAGGGGGAGAAGCGGATGGAGGGGGGATGGGGGGGGGGTGAGAGGCCTAGAGGTACTTCTGCCGTTGGTCGAGGTCGAGGGCTCGGCATGTTTATTTTTTTTCTTCCCGCTCTTCTGGGGATTCCCCCTGTCGGCTCGGTTGCGATTGGCCGTGTGAGGCCTTAATCTGTCTGAGGGCTGGACGGCCCTATCTGTCTCCCTCACGGTCCCTCTGTGCACTTTGCACACACAGGGTCACGCACAGAAACGGGAAACACACCACACACACAGGAACAAACACACACGAGCAGACACACGCGCACAAACACACACAGACACACAGAGCACATACACACAGAGCACATGACACGGTACTGATTAGACACTGTCAACTTTAGACACACGCACACGCGCGCGCGCTTTGGCTAATAAAATGATTTTGTGAGACGTGGAGGGAAAGGAGACTGGGTCACCTGGTGACGACGAGCAGCCCGGGCTGAGTGGACAGAACTAGCAGACGTTTGTAGACGTGCCCCCCCCCCTACCCCCCCCAGCCCTCCAGCCCTCCAGCCCTCCAGCCCCCTACCCACAATACAAACATTCACCCACCTGTATCCTGCTTCCTCCGTGAAGTGGCTCCTCATTGGAACGGCTGCACCTAATGCATGTTTAAACAAACCGGGGCTGGGAGAGGCTCGGGTCGGGCAGCCGGGCGGGCAGGGAGGGTGGATATGTTTGGAGAGCCGTGTTTGAATGTACCAGAGGTTCCCCACCTCCACCACCATTCGATCCAGCCAGCGCTGCCGTGGGGCCAGAGCCTCGATGGCAAGCACACACATGAGACGACAGGGGAGGGAAGGCAAATAACAGCCGGCAGGCACAGAGCCTGCCAAGCAGGTCAAGCGGGTTATTTTCCCAACCCCAAACAGACTCCAGGATACCACACACACACACACACACACACACACACACACACACACACACACACACACACACACACACACACACACACACACACACACACACACACACACACACATGCTACTTATCTGCTTTGCAAACGGCAGTGCTGTCTCACACACCTAGTGACTTCTTTGACTCTGTTGTAGTTTGCACATTTTGTTAGTCCCTCAAAGCGCTGGATGTGCTCGTCTAAAGGTGAAGCCCTGGGTGTTTCAGGTGTGGCTGTGCTGTGCCTCTGTACCATTGACTCTTGCCTGCATGTGTGTAGACTTTGGTGTATCGGGGCCAGTTGCTCACCGGCCTACCAAGCGCATGGTAAGCCGCGTGGTCGGCCGGGCTTACGTCATGGAGGCTTGTGTGCGGACAACAGTGAAAGCCCTGTGCTTTGCGGAAGTAAAACCACACGGCCTGGGCACCAATGCGCCGGAGCAGGAGACGAACATCATGATCGTCTCTTCGAGGGTAGATGGGCAACACTAATAACAATGAGGGAAATAACGCAAAGCCACCCTATAGGGGCCTTTTCTCGTTGTAATGGCCACATGGGTTTTCTCTGGGAGTTGGGCTCAGGGCGAAGTGGTGGGTGGTGGTGTTGAACCGCGTGGTCCTGGGAGGGGGGAGGGGGGGGGGGGGGTCTGTCCCGCTCCTGTCACTAGCAGCCCACCCCATGTGACTGAACTCTCCCTGGAAGTGACACTTTCCTGTCGCCATCAGCCCCGTGGGAAAGGGTTCCAAACACAGGCAGACGCACACACGCACACACGCACACACGCACACACGCGCACACGCACACGCACACGCACACACACACACACTCCTGCTTTTTTTTTTATCTTCTCTTGTGCTCCACCAGGTCTTTTTGTGGAGCCCTTTCGTGTGAGGGGGTGGCGGGGGGGTTAATCCTGAGCGCCCCTCCCCTCCTTAGATGTGTAGGAGCTGTCTGAATGCGTCTGGACTGGAGTCGAGGGTCACATGTTGGTCACACACACTTTTCCTCAACCCCCCTCCCGACACCCCCCCCCCCCCCTTCCCCTTCCCTGCGGCCATATTGCCACCTCCCACTTCCCCTCCCAGCACGGTCCCCAAGCGTGTCCATTGTCTCTCCCGTTGGAGCACAATGCTGTGGTGATGAGGTGAATGGGCTCCGGCTGTAGGTAGGGTCTGTTAGCTGGGAGGCCTTGGTCGAAGCTAGGAGGGCCTGGTCAGAGCTAAGAGTTGCTAAGAGGCTGCTTCAGCACCCAGTGAGGCTATATAGGCTTAGAGGTTTTTTCTACTCATCAGAATTGCCCAGCATAGAAGTGAAATTGCACCCAGAACAGGTAACTGCAAATAATATGGTAGAAGCAAGAGTCTGGAGCTTGAGAGCAGAACAAAGACGATGATGAAGTGTTGGGCCGAACGCGTTTTATATAGGCTATGTTGAGCGTAATGCGTTCATATAGGCTGCTGTTGAGTCGAATGCATTCATGTGGACTACTGCTGAGCCAAATGCGTTCACATAGGCTACCCAATGTCTCTGGCTGATGATACTCCCTTGTTGCTCCTTCAATACCCCTGCCTCAATGAGACTCCTTTGAACCCACAGGACTTGACCTTTCAAAGCCCTTACATCTAGGTTGTGAAGGATGTATCGCGTTTTAGCCGACACGACGCCCGACACAAGCAAATATATGTTAACACGAAGCGGAAGAATACGTCTGAAAACGGAACGACTACAGCAAAACATTACAATATTCCTGCTTCACACGAGGGTATTGGTGAACTACAGTGGACAAACCATTGACGCATAACAAACGTTCCCTGGAGACCACTCTGCTGCAATCATCTCCCAACTCTCCATGCATTGCTATCTTATTTTCAAATTTGACAAACAATGGGAATTATCAGGAAAAACGAGAAACACTCGGCACTAGCTTTTGTGTTGTGGACATGGAGGAACGCCCATTCTCAACTTGTTAGCGGACATCCAGACGCTCCTGCAGTCCACCACTCTCCCAGAACAACCCCGGCCTTCTCGTACCTACAAACTCGTCCTTTTAGCGCCAGGGTTGCCTGCATAATAGGCCCAGAACTGTTCTGATCCCCTCTGCAGTCACATTCTATCCCTGGCCGTAGCCTAGCCTAGTTTAATAAAACCACACAGCAATCGCTGCTGACTGTAGCCTAGCCCGGCCTAGTTTAACCAAACCACGCGGCAATCGCTGTTGACTGTAGCCTAGCCTGGCCTAGTTTAACCAAACCGCACAGCAATTGCTGGTGGCTGTAATCTAGCCTAGCCTAGCCGTAGCTCGTAGATCTGGCTGTTGTAGCCACGTTCACGTTCAGAGACGACACTGGAGTGGTTCGCCTTCTAGGCCGAGCCCACTTCTACTCGCCACCAAAACCAGCACCACCCTTATTCTCTCACGCACCCACCCCATACTATTCTCCCTCTACTCACTCCCACGCTCGCACCACCATGTGAGAATTGTTCTTCCTTCTTGTAGTATTATACTTGTGTTTTCTCTCCATTTTTTCGCGTTCTCACTTTTTTTGTGATGACTCTGCCTGCCTGCTCCCCGCTATCCTTCCTCTTTTTCAAATCTATATTCATGTTCTCTCTCTCTTTCTCTCTGTTCGCCTGCTTTCTGCTCTTCCTCATGCCTCTGCTTCTCCCCCCCCCCCTCCTCGCGTTCACTCTCTTTCTCTCCCTCGGCTCCTCTCCCTCCCTCCCTCCCTCCCTCCTTTTTTTTCTCTTCTCCCTCCCGTTCTCTTTAAATCAGCTGCACACTCTTTCGCTCTATCTTGCTCTCACTCGGTCTCTCTGTCTCTCTTTCGCCTATCGTTCTCTCTCACTCCTCTCTCTCTTTTGCTCTTGCCGTGCCGTCTCTCGTACAGCCTGTGCTCTATCTCTCTCACAGCTATCTCTCCCTCCCCTATCTCCCTCTCTCTAGTGCTCTCTCTCTATCTCTCACAGCTATCTCTCCCTCTCTCTAACGCTCTCTATTTCTCTCACAGCCATCTCTCTTTCGCTCTCTCTCTCTCCCTCACAGCCATCTCTCCCTAACAGTTCTCTCTCCCTCTCTGTAATCAGCTTTGGTAACGCAGCTCGGCTCAGCCTTGTTTTGCGAGGGCTCTGCGGAGCGGCTTTCGTTATTCAGAGTCCGGGGCCGGTTTCCTGTTG
>NC_082403.1:7319718-7355263 GCF_031168955.1 Gadus macrocephalus
AAAATAGCACACAAAAAAATGCACACACACACACACACACACACACACACACACACACACACACACACACACACACACACACACACACACTGTGACTGTTTCAAGTGCAAAAACCACCGGCTTCAGGGCTGCAGCCAGCCCTTGTTAAGTGTGCGTGCATGTGTGTGTGTGATTTCCTTGGGAACGGCTGGCTCCCTTCCAGTGTGTGGTGTTTTTTTTTTTCTTTACTTCCCACCCTCCCCCTCCTCCCCCCGGTGTGACTGGCAGATGAGCTTGCATTTCTCAGCAGCACATGGGATCCACGTGACGCTGGCCAGTGTGTGTAAACACACACCTTCCCCTAGCGAGCGCAATAATCATCTGGCCGTGCCCCTCCCTCCCTCCCTCCCTCCCTCCCTCCCCCTCTCCCTCCCTCGCTCTCCTTCCTGCTCCGCTGGCTGACTTAATGACTGGCCTTTGTATCATCGCCCAAAAAAAAATATCACAGATGCTTTCAGACCTTGATGGCATATAGGCCTGAAAGGAATTCTCCTTCTGTGGGTTTTCTATATTTTCCCCACATTCCGCAAATACACCCTGAGAGGCGTGCGTGTGCGTCTGTTTATGAGTGTGTGTGTGTGTGTGTGTGTGTGTGTGTGTGTGTGTGTGTGTGTGTGTGTGTGTGTGTGTGTGTGTGTGTGTGTGTGTGTGTGTGTGTGTGCTCTCACACACTTTGTAGTAGACCTGACTTCCCAATTTACCCATCCACTCTACAACCTGTAATTCGTTCAAATAAATGGATCACATTTTTCTCACCCAAGGTGTACACAGCTTCCACTTGTACTAACTGACTCTCTTCTCCCTCCCCCTCTCTCCCCCCCCTCCTCCAGGACCTGTCGGGCTCCATCGACGACCTGCCCACGGGCGCCGAGAGCGCCCTGAGCCCGGGGGTCAGCACCTCGGGGGTGTCCAGCAGCCAGGGAGAGCAGAGCAACCCGGCCCAGTCGCCCTTCTCCCCGCACACCTCCCCCCACCTGCCGGGCCTCCGGGGGCCCTCGCCCTCCCCCGTGGGCTCCCCCGCCAGCGTCACCACCTCCAGGACCGGGCCCCTCTCGCCGGCCGCCGTGCCAGGTAGCTCGACGGTCAAAAGACGTGTTTTGTTCTCGTCGATTATCCATTCAGGATCACTTAGATACAAGACTATACGGCGTTTGGCTTCATGTAGTGTCTGACCTGCTCTCTGTTCTGCTGTTGCCCAGGTAACCAGATGCCCCCGCGGCCGCCCAGCGTGCAGTCGGACGGCATCATGCACTCTACCATGAACCAGTCGGCCATGGGCCCGGAGAGGGGTGAGTCGGGACGCCCCCTCAGCCTAGTGCCGCGACTTGACCGCGTGTTCGACTTTTAAAAAACAAAAAGCCCAACACCCTGTTTTGAGCTGTGGTCTCCAAACCGTGTGGGCCAGGATCAATCCATGGCGCTACGTTGCCCCCAACGTTGCTTTGAATCTGGAAAACATTGCGTCAGAGCTGTAGTCATGGCTGGTTTCCCAGGGACCGGAGGTCTGGCATCTCACCTAACGCACTCCGTCCTCTCTCCCTCCCTGCCCCTCCAGTGTACATGAGAAACCCCCAGATGGGCCCCTACGGGTCCCCCGGTCAGCCCGGCTCCGCCTTATCTCCCCGCCAGTCCTCCGGGGGCCAGATGCACGCCGGCATGGGCCCCTATCCCCAGAACAACTCCATGGGCAACTACGGACCCCAGGGGGCCCAGTACGGCCCTCAAGGTGAGCCACCTGAACCGGCATTGACGCAGGCTGCTTTAAACGCCTCGGGACCCGCGAGGATCAAATACTATGTTCAGTACGGGGTCCAGCATGGGAAGGGGATTGGGTAAAACAAGGAGAGGAGGGAGGGCTGGGGCGGGGACTAAGGGCACGCTGGTTGTCACGGACAACCCTCATTTTGTGAAAATCGGTTGACTTGGCACGCTTGCAACAACACCCCCCCCCCCCCCCCCCCCCCCCCCCCCCCCCCCCCCCCCTCCTCCGCCGTTATGCGTGTCTGTTTTGAGTTTCTATAAATATCCCCTCTTTCAGAGAGCGTTTCAAATAGTAGTCCCGGGGCCGTCCTGATCCTGGTAGGAAGCCCAGATTCTAGCAGGCTTTAAAGAAGTCTCTCCACCGGCGCTCGCTCTCCTTATCCACTGGAGCGCGCCTCCTCTGAAGCCCGTGACGTGGCTCCGTGAAACAGGCGGAGAGTCAGTACAGTTAGTCAACAGTGAGTGCTAGGTAGCATCTGTCGTCTCCAGCTGTTCCTGAGAGCGCCAGGCGCAGAAGGACACCCGGGCCGTGTGTGTGGGCCGTGCGCCTCGCCGTAGCGATTCATAAATGATATTTTTGGACGAGGCAAAGCAAGGCGACGCGTCCTCTGAGAGATGATTATTCTTAGCGGTCCGTAGCTGATGATGACTATCCCTTCCTTACTTTTGAAACGTCCGTGCTGGAGGATAAGACTTCGTGTAGGGCCTCAGACGTGCTTCTTGGGGAAAGATTAAACCATTCTGTCCTCCCCACTCGGCTACAGAGATAAGTCACCGGGCTAATGTGGGCCCATAAAGTGTGGCTGTAAAACAGCTGGCCCAAATATAGCCCTGGTTACAACCGTCTCCGCTTTAATCGAGTTCCTTACGCTCGAAGGGTTCCACGGTTCTCAAAGACCTGCTGATTTGTTTCCTAATAAAAACATCTGATGGACTTTCTCACCCTCTCTCTCTCTCTCTCTCTCTCCCCCCCCACCCCCCCCCCCCCCCCCCCCCCCCTCCTTGTCCTCCAGGCTACCCCAGGCAGCCCGGCTACAGCAACATGCCCAACTCCAACTACCCGGGAGGCCCCGGCATCGGCGGCTCCATGAACCCCATGCCGGGCCAGGGCGGCGGGGCGCCCTACCCCGGCATGCCCCCCGGCCGCATGGGCCCCGGGCAGATGGGCCCGCGGCCGTACGGCCCCGCCGGCATGGGCCCCAACATGGGGCCCGGCTTGCCCCCCCAGGTGGCCTCCGGGATGTGTCCACCCCCGGGCATGAACAGGAAGGAGGGCGGCCCCCCCATGCTCCACGGCCCCGGCAACTCCATACACACCAGGTAGGGGGGGCCGAGGTTTATCCGTGTTCTGGCTGCCTGCCGTTTCAATGGCGCTCAATGGAGCCGTTCCTAAGCTTTAAGGGGCCGACTCTAAAGTGCAGCTGGATCCGCAAACTAGAGTTGAGATTCATTGCACGGTTGTCTTTACTTTGCCCTCCTCTCGTCTCCGAGCGGCGGGCCGAGGAACGCGCGTGGAGGTGGAACGTGGATCGGCAGAATTGTCACTGATTGCTTATTTTCCCTCCCTCTTGCTCGGGTTGTCCAGGCCGCCCGGTTACCCCAACATGTCCCAGGGCATGATGGGCGCGGGCTCCCCGTATGGCCCGGGCATGAACAACATGCCCGGCATGATGAACCAAGGCGGTCCAGGCCCGTACCCCATGGGGGGCAACATGGTCAACAACTCCCCCGGTGAGTGACCCTGAGGACGAGGCGGGCTGTAGGGTGTCCGTCGTAGGGGGCCCGGCGAGAGAAGGTCTCCGGGCACACACTCACTCCCTCACTCTCACTCGGTGAGAGTGAGGGAGTGAGTCAATGTTAATGAGTGATGTGGAACCTGTATCTACCTGGAGTATATCTGTATGATGTATTATGTAGTATAATTCACATTCCACATACTTTGGAATATGTAGAAGCGTGATTGAATGGAGGGCTGGTATAGATGATCTAGATAACTACAGATATACTACAGGTAGATAAAGCATTGTTTCTTTTAACGTTAGCTCTCGTTATTGAACAGCTCGCGGTTCATTTAGAACGCCGACCAAGGAAGTTGAGGGGACGCGCTGTATTGCACGAGAAGAGATGAGCCACATAGGTCTGTCTTTAACCCCCCCCCCCCCCCCCCCCCCCCCCCTGCACCAGGCATGGCCCCCAGTCCAGAGTTTGGCATGGACAAGATGAACCCCGGCCAGAAGATGAACAACAAAATCGACGGCCCCCCCAAGCAAGAAACTAAAAAGGTACAGAAGAAGTATTGAGTGTAAACCCAAACGCCTGTTAATCAGACGCTTTGGGTTTACAGCGTCTGATTTACAGGCGTTGTCGTTATTATTTAATATGTCGGCACTGATGTTGTGGGAAAATGCCTGTGGACCTGAATTAAAATAATTCAATATCCGGTACGGCGGTTTCCCTCCGAACAAAATATCTAGTTCACCCCCCAAAACACAAGCCATCGTTTTAAAACAGCAAGTGGTCTCATCATGTGTTATGTAATGCTTTTTTTTTTGGCATAAACTGTGATTCATTTAGGGATTACAACCATTTCAGCAGATAAAAATATCAAAAGATGGGTTAGTTGGTTGTGGAGGACCATCTCCAGCCTCACTACCAGAATCCTGCTGGTCAAACAGGGCTGCAGCTCGCCTCACGTGGGCCAGCACCGGGCGCAGACTACAGCTGGAGGGCCCCCAGCTTTAGTAGAGGGGATAATGGGCCACTTTCACACCGGCACTAAAGTGGTGTGTGTGTGTGTGTGTGTGTGTGTGTGTGTGTGTCAGCGCGTATGCCGTCGGATCCCATTCCACTTGATATCAAGAAGGTAGTCGAGGTCACGCGATAATCAAACGAAGCCAGCATCATCACAATCCCCGTTTATGATTGATTGTTTTCAATCATAAGTCAATGATTGATGCAGACTCTCACACACTGTTAAGACACTGGAGTATCCGATTTTATTTGAATTACTTATCTGGCGTTACATGCTCCCACGTCTCCACGCGTCCCGTTATGTTATCGTCCAAATCCCTCCAGCCTGGGTCTGACGCTGCCTTTCCTTCCCTTCCTCCTCCCCAGAAGTCGAGCTCGTCCACCATCACCAACGAGAAGATCACCCGCCTGTACGAGCTGGGCCCCGAGCCGGAGAGGAAGATGTGGGTGGACCGCTTCCTGGCCTTCGCCGAGGAGAAGGCCATGGGCATGAACAACCTGCCCGCCGTGGGCCGCAAGCCCCTGGACCTCTTCCGCCTCTACGTGTCCGTCAAGGAGATCGGGGGGCTCACCCAGGTGCGCCAAAGACCGCCCTGTAGGCCGTCATGAGCTACCGTCTGACTTGTTGCTTTCTGTCCGTGTCCTG
This sequence comes from Gadus macrocephalus, assembly GCF_031168955.1. Lineage (NCBI taxonomy): Eukaryota > Metazoa > Chordata > Actinopteri > Gadiformes > Gadidae > Gadus > Gadus macrocephalus. The sequence goes on from NC_082403.1 coordinate 7,324,916, forward strand.
TTGTCTATGACAACCTACTGTCTAGAAATATGTAGGGTACAGTCAGGTCATGCCAACAAAAACATAACAAATATAATAATAATAGAAAATGAAATAAGACATTTAGGTATTTTTATAGACACGATTGCATCAGCACATTGTTGCTGTTGATGAGGTTCAGTCCCGCTCTGTTTGGGTTGCTTTGTCCCCCCGCTTCATCTCAACGAACAACGCATACTTACACGCCCGCTCCTCCCAGGTGAACAAGAACAAGAAGTGGCGGGAGCTGGCCACCAACCTGAACGTGGGCACGTCGAGCAGCGCGGCCAGCTCGCTGAAGAAGCAGTACATCCAGTGTCTGTACGCCTTCGAGTGCAAGGTGGAGCGCGGAGAGGACCCGCCCGCCGACTTCTTCAACACGGACGTCAAGAAGAACCAGGCCAAGGTCCAGCCCCCCAGCCCAGGTCGGAACCCCCTGATGGATGACAGACACACAGACACACACAGACACACAGACACACACAGACACACAGACACACAGACACACAGTCACACAGACACACACACACACACACACACACACACACACACACACACACAGCCGTCTTACCAACCAATCCATGGTTTAGCCTGCCTCTGCCCTTAACACCCCCCTCCTCGGGTCGGTGTGGCTTTGAGAGCTAGTTTGGTGGTGGAAAAGCTGCACTTCCTTGAGGTGCATGCGACGCCAGTTCCAAATCCGTCTTCTAAAAATAAATGTGTTCCGATGGATGATGTTTCATCACTCTTGCGCGTTATAGACACGAGCAATGGGAGCAGAAACCTTTTCGGCAAGGTTTCAGCGGGAGCAGCGGCGATAAAGCCTCCCCAAAGTCTCTTCTTTATTCCCCTCATTGATAAGTAAGGCTGTATTCTTCACACATTTCTGATGGGCTGAACGCGCCGCTTCTGATTTCAGTTTCATTTATGACCACCTTCACCCTTGGGTGATGCTGGTCGCTGAGCCATCTGTCACCATTCTCCTCCTCCTCCTCCTGGCTCCTCCAGAGCTACATTAGCAACCTGATCATTTCAGTGCGTCCCTTTCATTCCCACGTTAAAGGGCAATCCAAAGCAGCCATTTATCATGGATACCTTGGGCCACCGTTACCCGTGATAAATCGACGGGCTCGGAGGCGGCAGTGTCTCTTCCACCGCTTTGGCACAAACTAGAGCCAACACAAGTGGAGGCGTCGTCTAATGAACCGTCCACGCTGATTCGTGTGTCACAACAACTTAGCGTTGGCGTGATCTTTTGTTAGTCAATTTAGCTTTGGTGTGCGTGTTGCTGCCTGTGCCGTTGTTTTGTTCGAAGACGACGCGGCGCGTTGACAATGTTTTGATCCTCGTCCGCGAGACACCGCCTGAAGAGGCTAAACGCGTGCTGTTGGATCAGGGCAGACCGCGTGGCGAGAGTTCGGTGTACTGTACAGTGGCCACCGCTGCATGGCACACTGGGTTAGAGCTGCTCGATTATGGACAAAAATCCTAATCACGATTATTTTGGTCAATATTGAGAGCACGATTATTCAAACGACTATTTTTGAGTTTGAAGACATGATGTATTTATTCAGCATTTCTCTTAAAAAAAAACAACACTTTTTAACTAGATGGAAATTACCCCTTTAAAAAAAGACACACCATTTTTAAACAGAGAATGTTCAATTCTAAGATAATGTACAAATATGTATCCGGCTGTTCTATAAAACATGGTAAAAAATAAAATAAAAAAAGCTTTACTCGATTATTTTAGTTTGGAGATGGTGTTACCCAAAATTTGAAATTAAGATAAAATTAGATTAATTGCACAGCCCTACACTGGGTAAATGTACACGGGAGTTTGGCACGATAGGAGAAAGCCCGAGTCCCATTTGTTTACATGGGTGTCCTCCAGGGGGGGCCGTGTTTGGGATCTGTGTACGTGTGCTGTTTGAATACTCCCTGGCATTTGCTCGCGCCGTGCCGATCGACTTGTCCTTTTGCCGTTTACCGCGAGACGTTTTTGTTGGTTCACGATTCAAGCCCTACGAAATGCCACTGCCCCTTGTGTGTGTGTGTGTGTGTGTGTGTGTGTGTGTGTGTGTGTGTGTGTGTGTGTGTGTGTGTGTGTGTGTGTGTGTGTGTGTGTGTGTGTGTGTGTGTGTGTGTGTGTGTGTGTGTGTGTGTGTGTGTGTTCATCGCTGTGTAGACGTCCGTGGCGTTCAGAATCGACTCACCGGTCGGAATCTGGCTCTGTCCCGGCAGAGCTTCAGAGTACCCTGAAGGACCCGACAGACACGGCTTCCATAGAAGAGAGCACAAACGATGAAAGACAAATATACCTAAAGATAACGGCCGCGATACGCCAGCGGTGGACGGTGTGAACGAGGACCCGGTACTGGTAGCGCCAGTAACCGTGACAACACCAGTGTACAGAGAGACACGAGGATGTCTGGGTGTTTAGTTGGTGCATGCCTCACTGCCCATTCAATCCCTCTCTCTCTCTCTCTCTCTCTCTCCCTCACTCTCTTGCTCTCTCTCTAGCTGATGGGCTTTTTATTTTTTTTCCTCTTAAGAAGCCCCTCCCCCCTCCGTCTGTAGTCGAGGGAAATCCCAGCCGGGGGGGGGGGGGGGGGTGGGGTGTGGGGGGGTGTCAGTCTGGTGTGTGTGTCAGAGACGGAGAGGCAGCCTGGGAGAAGGAGGAGGAGGAGGAGGAGGGGGGGAGTGAGAAAATGCGAGTCAATGTAACCTGCCAGTGACCCCGGCGTGTTTGTGTGCCAGTTTTCTTTTTTTTCTTTTTTTTTTAATGAATGGAATCCGTGAGTCATCAGACCGGCCCGAGTCCTGAGCCGAGGTTCAGGATGAGGAGCGCACACACACACAGGCATACACGTGGGCATGCACACACACACACACACACACACACATACCCGTTCATGCACACAACAACAATTAATCACTCATTGTCATTCTACCCCTCTCAGCTCTACTTTGTCTTTGTGTGTGTGTGTGTGTGTGTGTGTGTGTGTCAGCCACGCGGTAATCTCGTCAAGAGTAGCAGGTTTTCCATCAGTGCTTCCTGGTGTGTGATTGGGGGGGGGGGGTGGTGGTGGTGGGGGGGGGTATAGGAGGCTGGCATGCTGGGATGAGTCGAGGGATTCGTCCCCAGCTGGCTGTGCACTCGGGGAAAAAGAAAAAAAAATTCTCAATGGGATTTGGGAACGGCTAGAAATGTGGCACGCGTTTCCAAAGAGGAAACCCAACCCACCTAGACCGCTCTCCCAACACAAGTGCACACATTCATGCCACACGCGCACACACACACACACACTGACACAGGCACACACGCCTGTTGGTAGTATCCAGACTCCCACGTGGACCCTCCACCTCAGTGTCACGTGACCGGTGTGTTTAGAAATCCTTCCCTCACTGTTAAAGGGAACCTTGATTTTTTTTTTTTGGAAAACTGAATCATGTTCTTGATTCGGTTCACAACGTGCCACACTTTATTAATGTTGCAGAATTGTCTGTTTTGATGATGCAAAGCTGCATAGTGTTTTAATCTAGTATATCCAGAGCAAACTGTTAAAAGTGCTCAGTCTGCCAGAGAAAACACATTGTGAATAGATAGACGGATCGATATGGGTTTTTCCTCATTGAAATAAAAGGAATATTTGTCTTTGCTTTTGTCTTTTAATCTCGTTGATTAAGAATCCTTTCTTGCTGTTGTCAACACTGGGGCTGAAGCGCTTCACCTCCCAGCAGTCTGTATACTCATGCCTCTCCATTCACACGTCTTCCTCCGCCCTGCAGCCGGCTCCGGGTCCCTCCAGGGGCCCCAGACCCCCCAGTCCACCAGTAGCTCCATGGCTGAGGGGGGCGACCTGAAGCCTCCCACCCCGGCCTCCACCCCCCACAGCCAGATGCCTCCCATCGCGGGCGTCAGGTACGACCCCCCTCCACCACACTGAGTACCCCTCCCTACCTCAGGACAGTGGTGCTGGAGAAGGTTATCACACACACATACACACACAATATTGAGGGTGCACAATTCACCCAAAGGTCCAAAAGGTCCAAGGTTTTGGATTGAAACAACTGCTTGGCTGGTAGACCTTATCCCACTAAGATCAAATGCGATACTATCTGCTGATGTTGATTCAGAACGACATGTCGGTGAATACAAGCGATGCAGAGTCCTTTTTTCCGTCTGGAGAAATGGTACCATAGTTAACGGTATCGGCTTGGTATTTAATCTGTGCTCTAGAGATCCCTGAATCACAGTACAGACCACATCATTGTAGAATGCAAAGGGATGGGTCCATGACAACTGTAGTCAAACATCGCTAATCAATTGAAACTTTGCAGACTATACTAACTGTTGTTGATCATCCCGATGATGTCATCACAAAGTGCCGGCGGTCTTGCGTCGGTACGTTTGTCTCTTTGTTTACCTAACAACGGGGCCTTCCTGTCCAACCAGGAGCAGCGTCAACCTCCAGGACCCCTTCGCCGACGGCGGTGACCCGGCCTTCTCCCGGAGGAACGCCATGACCCCCAACTCCCAGGGCTACCAGCCCGGCATGGGCGGCCCCGAGATGATGGGCCGCATGGGCCCCTACGAGCCCAACAAGGACCCCTTCGGCGGCATGAGGAAAGGTGAGCAACGGGGCGACCTCCGACTTTATTCTGTAAGCACATGTTATGTTTTGACCTTATTGGATGGTGGTGTGTTTTGAGGTAAGACGTCACTGAGTAATGAATCCCATATTCTATTCATTGAAACTATGGAGGGAAGCGTTGATGAAAGCTGTTGAAACACGGGTGTGTGTGTGAATGGCGTCACGGTGAGAGCAGGTCGTGCCGCTGGTGTTGCAGCTAAACGCTCAGCATTTCCTCATCTTGAACCTTCTGGGGGACGGGGGGGGGGGACGATATAACAAAATGCAGCGAGTGATGATGATTTCTGATGATATATGATGAAATACGATCGATGCTGGCAGTGCCCTGACAACCCGTGTGTCCTTCCCCAGCGGGAGAGCAGTTCATGACACCCGGCCCGGGGCCCAACAGCGGCATGGCGGAGCAGTACAACCGCGGCCCCCCGGGGCCCTTGGGCAACATGCAGATGGGCCAGAGGCAGCAGTTTGCCTACGGACCGGGATACGACCGCAGGTACGCGCCCCGGTCACCCACTCCCCCTCCAGGAAGAGGGGTTGCTGGGGATTGTGATTGAGTGTGATTAAAACTGATTGCCAGCTCCTCTCCTCCTCTGGTGTTAATTTAAAGATGAATTTGTATTTTTCCTCGTCTAATGCTGATAGCCTTCATTGATTTTGTAGTGTGCCCTAAATTTGAAGTAAAGTCATACCTCTCGCAATGTTTCTGCTTTAAAAAGTAAATAAAACTAATATATAGATATTTGTATCATTATAATTATTTTATAATTGACATTTGGAGCATTTAGCAGACGCTTTTATCCAAAGCAACTTACAATAAGTACATTTGTCAGAAGAAAATATCGTAACTATATATAGTTTAGCAGTACCGAATCAACACTGCATCCAAAGCCCCCCCACACACACATGGTCCCGTTGTCCTCCCCGTTGTCCTTCAGAGACACTCGGCTTCCCCAGCTCACACCCTCCGTGTTCCTCCCCAACCTTAGGCCGGAGCCCGGCATGGGTCCCGAGAGCATGGGCCCCGGAGCGCCCCAGGCCAACCTCATGCCCTCGGGGGCCGACGCAGGCATGTACTCGCCCAGCCGGCCCCCCCAGCAGCAGCAGCGGTCAGTAGCGTCCCCCTCACCATCGACGTAAATATAAAACCCAGACCCCCCCCCCCCCACCACTGTTGACTCTGAAGTCCGTTGTGGTGTCCTCGTTTTTATTCCTGAGCGAAAGCACACTCTGGTAAGAGGCAGAAGGACGGCCGGACCAAACCCTGGTGACTTTTGTGTTTGCAGGCACGAGCCCTATGCTAATCAGTACCCCGGCCAAGGAGCTCCCCCTGGTGGCCCCTACCCCAACCAGCAGCCAGGAATGTATCCCCAGCAGCAGCCGGTGAGCGCCCGCACCGTGGCCCCTCCCGCCACCACGCCTCACACACTTTATAAAGAACACCAATTCAACACTCGCACACACTTTGATGTATTGATGAAGAAAAAGCCACGAGGTCTGTCTTTTACCAATGACACTGGTTAACCCCCGAGTGCCCGGGGCCCTCACTGACGCGCCCTCCTGCTCCTCCCTGTCCGTTCAGAACTACAAGCGTCCTGTGGACGGAGCCTACGGCCCCCCGGCCAAGCGCCACGAGGGCGAGATGTACAACGTCCCCTACAGCGGCCCCCAGCAGCCGGGGCCCCAGCCGTCGGGCCCCCAGGGCCAGCCAGACATGTACAACCAGTACGGCGCCTACCAGGGCCCCGGTGAGCGCCGGCCGCCCGGCCCCGGGGGCCAGTTCCCCTTCGGGTTCGGTCGGGAGCGGGGCCCGGCCTCTGGGGGCCCCAACTCCCAGTCCCCCATGCCGCCCCAGTTGATGGGCAGCCCCATGCCTTCGGGGCCAGACGGCCCCCAGGGGCCCATGTGGCAGGGCCGCAACGAGATGGGCTACCCCAACTACCCCAACCGGCAGGGGGCCCCGGCCCCCGGCCAGGGGCCCGGCTACCACACCATGATCCGCTCGGAGGAGATGCTGCCGGCGGACCAGCGCATGAACCACGAGGGGCCCTGGCCCGGCCACGTCAACCAGAGGCAGCCGCCGTACGGCCCCGGCTCCTCGGGGCCCCCCATGTCCAGGCCCCTGCCGTCCAACTACCAGAACTCCCAGAACCACATTCCGCAGGTCTCCAGTCCGGCGCCCATGCCCCGCATGGACATCCGCACGTCCCCCAGCAAGTCCCCTTTTATGCACTCGGGCACCAAGATGCAGAAAGCCGGCCCTCCGGTGCCCGCTTCCCATATCGGCCAGGCCCCTGTGCAGTCGCCCCTGATCAGGAGGGACGTTGCCTTCCCCCCTGGCTCCATCGAGGCCAGCCAGCCCCACCTGAAACCCCGGAGGAGACTGACCATGAAGGACATCGGTACGGACACACACCTCGCTCTGTTTGTTGTGTCTAGAGCTGTTGCTTGATCCGGTCGCCCGATGTGCTGACGGCATCGGGTCCCTTCGCCCCACCCTTACTGACCGCCCTTCCCTGTTTGACGCTCTCTCTGACGACAGGCACGCCCGAGGCTTGGAGGGTGATGATGTCGCTCAAGTCGGGTTTGCTAGCCGAGAGCACCTGGGCCCTGGACACCATTAACATTCTGCTGTACGACGACAACAGCATTTCTACTTTCAACCTCTGCCAGGTACGTCCAGTGAGACCACGCGCTCACATTGATCATAGTAATTATGTTGATTATTGTTACAATTAACTGCTGGATTGGGTGTTCTAAATGTATGAAACGAGCAATAAACCTTGTTGAACCTTTGGGTCTCCAGCTGCCTGGCTTCCTGGAGCTGGTGGTGGAGTACTTCCGGCGGTGCCTGATCGAGATCTTCGGCATCCTGAAGGAGTACGAGGTGGGCGACCCGGGCCAGCGCACGCTGATCGACCCCGCGGCCGCCGAGGACAGCTGCGACGAGGACCTGCCCCCCACCGACACGGACAACATGGACACAGACGAGGAGGAGGAAGAGGACGAGGAGGACGAGGACGAGGAGAAGGAGAAGCCCAAGGAGGAGGAGGAGGAGGAGGAGGAGAAGGAGAAGAAGAGTTCCTCGGAGGTCCGGGTGAAGCAGGAGGTGGAGGAGGTGTGCTCGCAGAAAGACCGGCCTTCATCGGAGGAGGAAGAAGAGGCCGTGAAGGAGGAGAAGAAGGACGTTGAAGGGATGGCCTCGACCAAAGACGGAGGAGCCTCTGTACCGGAAACAACCGCCGCCGCCCAAGAAACCCCGGCCCTGCCCTCGTTCGACCGGCCCAAGCAGGCCAGCAAGTTTGACAAGCTGCCCATCAAGGTGGTGCGCAAGAAGAACCCCCTCCGGGGCGACCGCTCGGCCCGCTCGGGCCAGCGGCAGAGCTTCGACAGCGGCCTCATACACTGGAGCATCGGCGGCGGAGACACCACCGAACACATCCAGACCCACCTGGAGAGCCGGGTGGATCTGCTCCACCGGCCGCGCAAGCGGACGCCCGTCGCGGCGCAGAGCAGAAAGACGGCCGTCGAGGAGGTGACCATGACGACGGTCCTGACGATGGACGCCGCCGCCCCGACGGCGACGACGACGACGACGACGGACACCCCCCAGAGCAAGACGGCCTCGCCCCGGCCCTCCTCGGAGCCCCCCCGCGACTCGGAAGAGAAGAGCGAGACGACGACGACGACGACGACGAAGGCGGCGTCCCCGGCCCGCCCCGTCGTGGCCACCATCGACGACGTGCTGTTGGCGCGGCCGGCCTCCGTGCCGGCGGACCAGAAGGACGGCGGCGGCAAGTTCCTGCTGGGCCTGCAGGGCCGGCGCCACCTGAAGATCCTGGAGGACGAGCCGCACAGCAAGGACGAGACGCCGCTCAGCACGCTGGCGGACTGGCAGGACTCGCTGGCGCGCCGCTGCGTCTGCGTGTCCAACATCGTGCGCAGCCTCTCCTTCATCCCGGGCAACGACCAGGAGATGTCCCGGCACCCGGGCCTGCTGCTGCTGCTGGGCCGCCTGGTGCTGCTGCACCACCGGCACCCCGAGCGCAAGCAGGCGCCCGTCACCTACGAGAAGGAGGAGGAGGAGGACGAGGGCGTGAGCTGCGAGCGCGACGAGTGGTGGTGGGACTGCCTGGAGGCGCTGCGAGAGAACTGCCTGGTGACGCTGGCCAACATCTCGGGCCAGCTGGACCTCTCGCTCTACCCCGAGAGCATCTGCCTGCCCCTGCTGGACGGCCTGCTCCACTGGGCCGTGTGCCCCTCGGCCGAGGCCCTGGACCCCTTCCCCACGCTGGGGCCCCACGGCTCGCTGTCGCCGCAGCGGCTGGTGCTGGAGACCCTCAGCAAGCTGAGCATCCAGGACAACAACGTGGACCTCATCCTGGCCACGCCGCCCTTCGGCCGGCTGGAGCGGCTGTACGGCGCCCTGGTGCGGCTGGTGGGCGAGCGCAAGGTGGCGGTGTGCCGGGAGATGGCGGTGGTGCTGCTGGCCAACCTGGCGCAGGGCGACGGGCTGGCGGCGCGCGCCATCGCCGTGCAGAAGGCCAGCGTGGGCAACCTGCTGGGCTTCCTGGAGGACAGCCTGGCGGCCACGCAGTACCAGCAGAGCCAGGGCCCGCTGCACCACATGCAGGGCGGCGGCGGCGGTGGGGCGGCGCCCTTCGAGCCCACCAGCGTGGACATGATGCGGCGGGCAGCGCGCGCGCTGCACGCCATGGCCCGCGTGGAGGAGAACCACGCCGAGTTCACGCTGTACGAGTCGCGGCTGCTCGACATCTCGGTGTCGCCGCTCATGAACTCGCTGGTGTCGCACGTGATCTGCGACGTACTCTTTCTGATCGGCCGCTTATGACAGCCATGAGGGGGACTGCTGAAGCCACCACTCTCTTCTCTTTGCCCCCCCCCCCCCCCCCTCCTCCTCGATCTCTCCTCCCCACCCCCCCCCCTCCCCAACCAAGATTTTTTTGTGTGTTTGCGTGTCTGTTGCGAGCGAGTGCAGAGAACTTAAAGAGCTAATACGGACTGTCCTTTCATTTCTTTCTTTCTTTTTTTTATTTATGCAAAAATCACCTCGGATTCCACTGCCCCCCCCCTCCCTCCCCCTGCTTCTCACTAAAGGAAGGACTATCATGAAGAAGCTGTGGATTTTAAACTTCTGGAAGACCTAAAGCCAGGAAGAAAGATGCTAGCGCGAGAACCGCGGCTAAGCGGAGAACCGAGCCTAGGAGAACGGGTCCCCCCCCACCTCCCCCTCTCAAAGGAAATAAAAGAACAGTTTTTTTTAATGAAAATGAAACAAAAAGACATAAAAAATGAATTATAAAACTGTAACCAAAGTTGCTGTCTCGTTTACAGTGAGTTTGGGGGATTCATGTGCCCGGGGGTCCCCCCCCTCCCCCTTCAGAAGAGGGGGGGCCTTGCAGGGGGTTGGGTGGGGATGCGCGCGGGGGGGTGGGGGTCTTGTTAGTTCATGTTTTGGAAGCTAAATAAGACTCGCGGTGTGGTTCTAATTGCTGTAACCTTGGATATTATATACTCAACCCCCCCCACACCCCGCCCCTCTTCCTACATGCAGGAGCCTGCTCCTCAGGCCCCTGGACGGTCTTCTCGTCGACGGGGGGGCCCTGCGCAGTAGACTCGTAGGACGGCTCTTTTTATTTCTTTTCTGTACTGTACACCTTTTTTGGAAAAAGTAAAAAAAAAAAAAAGACAAAACTGTAAACATACTGTAATAATACTGTTTCACACTGAGATAAAAATGCTGGCTTGGCAGCAAACTGTAGTTTTTAAAAGCAAAAATTTTAGCTAATGTTGAGAGAGCGAGAAAGAGAGAGAGAGAGAAAGAATGAAAGAAAGAAAGAGAGCGAGCGAGAGAGCGAGCCCCACCCACCCACCTACCCGCCCCTCCAAAGTAGGGTGAAGCGACAACACCTTGACCTCTTCTCTTTGTCCCTCTTGATTGTAATGACTTGACCCTTTGTAAAAGAAAGTCACCCTCCCTCCCCCTACCTTCCTCCTTGTAGGACTGGTCCTCGACTCTGGCTGCAGTCGAAGCTGCAGCGTGTATATATATATTAAGATGTTGTACATTACACTCCCCCTATTCTCCTAACATCCCACCACCACACACCTCACCCTTCTCCCTCCCCCTTCTCCCTCCCCCCAACCCGAAACCTCTGTTACTCTTCACTTTTTTTTTTCGTTTTTTTTTTCGTTTTTTTTTTATCTGTGACAATGAAAAAAGTTACTTACACTCTTTCCCGGGCGACGTCAAGGAATGACTTGTCATCGATTTCTCCCCCCGCCCTCCCCCCCTATTCCCCTCACCGTCTCCATGCACAAACCCTGTTTCTGTTTGACTCTGGTCCAAGCTGTAGAGAATATAAACAAACGTACAACAAACAGAAAATACCATAGTAAACGGTTGAGTTCCTGCGAAAAATGAAACCCACTTACCCCGACGGAAAAGAAAAGAAACTGATTCTTTATTTTTTTTTCCAGTGATGCGGATTCTGCATATTTGTATTTCAGACGATGTAGCTAAAACTTGATGTAAATTCCTTTTTTCCTTTTTTGGCTTAATGAATATCATTTATTCAGTATGAAATCTTTATACTATATGTTCCACGTGTTAAGAATAAATGTACATTAAATCTTCTTAAGACGTCTGCTGTGGATTTATTCATAAACGTCTACATTTAGTCACCAATCATAAAAATGAAACCTCACAATGAAGTCCTTAAATGTTTAAAATAATTCACACGGATATCACGGTGTTGCAATATGAAAAATTGCGATCGTCCGGTTCACGTCTCAAACGAGCCCAGTGGATTGCATCACATAAACCTGGATGGACTTGATAATGGAAAGTACCGGGGTGAAGGCGCTCTCCTTATCGCATGCACAGCCAACGTATTAAACTGACTTCCTGCCACAATGTAGCTTATCAGCTTGCCGCCAGATCACAAATGCTGATTATTTATGAGCATGTTGTATACACCAGTGGGGAACCGTTAACCATACGAGCGTGACAAATACGATTTACTACACTTATGGATCTGATTTCTAGGTTTGTTTTGAACCTGTTATTAGGCCGAACTGAAGTTTGGTGGCAAATATCATCCGGAATAATGGTATTCCTTTCACAGGGGCAGGTGATTACTCAAAGGTCCATTGCTATCAGTCAGCGTTCAACCTCTTTCCAGCATATATGGAGCACTGATCAGAAGTAATGGTTTCAATATTATATCCCCATTCATGAACCTAAAAAGAAAAAGCGTTATAGGTACACTACTACCCATGCTACTGAACTCATTAATTAGACGTCAACACATTTAGCAATTACAAATGCTCCTTGTGCCCCCTAGTGGTCATTCAGAGAAAGTCAGTATCACCATAGCAACCGCGGTGAACGGGTTCTGCGCAGAGCCAGAGAGAGAATATATTATATATATTATATTATATCTATCACTCTGGTCCTGCGTGACCCATGATTGGTCAGCAGCTACATACAGGCAGTAAATTAATATAACAATTAAAAACAGTAACTTCCAACACTAGTTTAGTAAAACGAGATGGAATATGTTCCATTGTTCCAATAGATTAAAGAATAACTTAAATATTAGTATATGACTGATGTACAATATATACCTAATGCAATGCTATAGTACATGTAATAAGTAAATACAATTATAAGTAGCCAGAATAACTTCCAAATCAACATGATAATTATTCTTTGACCCTATTCTGCATTGCTTCAGGATTGGTATAACCTGTCATGATATCCCTTCAATATCATGACATGACATGACATGACATGACATGACATGACATCAATGGATATCCCCATTGAACCACACCGAACACGCTCCACTGTTGCCAACACCCTCATCCCCATCACCAGGACCAAATACCGCACCATAGGGGACAGAGCCTTTGCCATCGCCGCCCCTACCCTTTGGAACTCCATCCCCCTGGCCATCCGTAACTCTGATTCACTGCAGTCTTTCAAAAGTCATCTCAAAACACATCTCTTCAACATCACTTACAACACCTGACAAAAAATGTCCACCCTCTCTCTTTCTCACTGTCCTATCTTTCTCTGTATTGTTGTTTTTGGAGTATTTGTATGTATGCATGTATGTACTGTACTGTTAATTTGTATCCTTTTTGTTTTGTGTTTTTTGTAAAGCGTCTTTGGGTACCGAGAAAAGCGCTATATAAAACCTATGTATTATTATTATTATTATTATTATTATTATTATTATTAATATCCTTTCATCTTTTGTGCTCGGCTAAAAATATAACAAATCAGATAACAGGAGCATGATCATTAACCACAAGAACAAAGGAATTATCGAGCTTCATTGCGCTTTTCTAAATGACGTTCGTTTATAATTAAACAAAAACAGTTCATTGTAGGTGGCGACATTCTCTCTCACACACACACACACACACATCTGTGAAGCTCCGAGCATCCACCTCAGAGAGGAGGAACATATATTATTTACTATAGGAGTTTAATCCACAATTGTGTAAGACTCAGATTGTATTGGGCTAAATATGTTCACTCTGCATGTAACCGCTAACCGACGGGATCTGACGTCTTTTGTATTCATATTCACCACGGGGGGGTCGCTGCTGTCAGCGTTAGCTTAGCATAGCTTGGCTACGGAGCACGGGTAATGTATGTTTGTCCGGCTAAACACCGTTACTTGCAGACACATCGTGCACTTTGGCGTCGTCGCTCATTGCTTCAGAATTATCAAAGTGAAGATACAATCGCCAAGTCATAGACCAAACACCGATACACACTGGTACGGTTTAACCTTATAACGCTTAACGTTGACGTGCTTTCTCAAAGCAGTGTGTTGAGTCCGCTAACCAAGCTAGTGAGTCGCTGGCTGGGGGTTAGCCGCTAACGCTGGAGGTAAACATGCACCGCACATAAAACGATGCAGAATCAACCTGATGCGGCTCGGGTTCAAGCTTAGCTCAATGAATGGTGCACCCAGGCGAAGTGATGCAAAGTTATCTCCAGACGGGTGTGATTGGGGACGCCAGGTCGCTGTGCTGAGGACCCGATGCCTTCGCTGAGCCTCCACGAAGAGCGTGTCAGTGATGCTGACAGCTGCTGTCCAGATGCTTTGGCTTCCCAAAGTAGCAGATCGGCCCTCCTACGGAAGAAATGATGAAAAATTGCGAATACCAGCAAATCGATCTGGAGGCACTGTCAACACCCGCCCCCACCCCTTCACCCCAACCCGTCACTGACAATGGGAAGGAGGAGGAGAAGACGGCGAAAAAACAGCGAAGAAAGTGGGAAGTTTTCCAGGGGAAGAATCGCTTTTGTTGCGATGGGAGGATCATTATGGCCCGGCAGAGTGGGGTGCTACCCCTCACCCTGGGCCTCATCCTACTCACCAGTGTGTTATTCTTCATATTTGAGTAAGTTGTTATTGTTCTCTTTGATTTACTATTCCTACTATTTCTCGTGTGACACGGAGGCCTATGGGTTAAAAAAGTTGCATTGCTATGACTCCCGTTAAGGGACATGTACCACATGTGGTAAACAAATGTGCAACGGTATGTGGTCATTGCGTAGCCCACATATTCTTAACCGATTAACTGCGTTCCTGCAATGTCTTGGAGCAAAGTCTGCCACTCTCAATTTCACTGTAAGTGAATAGGCCCATGGTGTCTAGGGATTAGGATGGTGATTAAAGCTATTGAACTTTGATTAAAAGCAGATCCCTGCTGGGGATGAAACGCATTAGGTCTGTGAGACAGATTTAGTAATTGGATGGCTAAGATGACGCTAAATGCTTCTTTCTTTGCCAAAGTGGCGGCTTGACTAAATGAAGAACCACCCCTCGACCTCAGGGGCCAAACATGCAGTAAAGCAACGTTGTGGACACAAGTGGTTACTGCATCCATTATGTCACCTCTTTGTTGTTGTTGCCACACTTGGTTCAAACATAACCCTGTTACTTTATTTACTGAGTCCCTGAGCAAGACAACTAACCCTAACTGCTGCCGATGAGCTGGCTGTCGCCTTGCATGGTTGATACCGCCGTCGGTGTGTGAATGTGTGTATGGATGGTTTGAAGTCGCTTTGAACAAAAGCGCCTGCTAAATGACCTAAATCTGAATTAGGTGCATGTAGTCCATCGTGGTAATGAAATAAGGTCTAATAGCTACTACAATTTTACATATCAAATCAAACTTGAGGATCTAGTATAAAGACAACCCTTCTTGTCCTTCAAAGTAAAAAAAAAGCATAGAAAATCTGAATTGCTACATTGACAGAGCTCTAGTTTCACCCTTTTAAATACAAATGTAATTATTTCCGCGTTTGTAAGTGGAACTCAGTTTTGTCTACGGTTGTGTTTCCTCTCCAGTTGCCCCTTCCTGGTCCAGCACCTGACCGTGTGCATCCCTGTGATTGGTGGAGCCCTGTTTGTGTTCGTGGTCATCACACTGGTGCAGACCAGCTTCAGCGACCCCGGCATCCTGCCCAGAGCCACCCCTGACGAAGCTGCTGATGTGGAGAAGCAGATCGGTAAGTCTGGCCCAGCCAAACAACCCCAGGCACTTTTTGTTTAAGTGATGACGAGTTAGGATGCCTCGCTAAATGTCTAATAATGTCTCTCCATAGTTGTCCAAAATAAACAAACACCTTGCCTGTCACTTTTTAAACAACGCCACCTAAAAAAAGAAAAAAAGAAACGTGGTCACTATTGACCTAAATGGGACGGTCACACTTCCCTCATCGATATAGCCAATTATATTTCTAGTCACTGTTATACCTCTCTCTCTCTCTCTCTCTCTCTCTCTCTCTCTCTCTCTCTCTCTCTCTCTCTCTCTCTCTCTCTCTCTCTCTCTCTCTCTCTCTCTCTCTCTCTCTCTCTCTCTCTCTCTCTCTCTCTCTCTCTCTCTCTCTCTCTCTCTCTCTCTCACCCCTTCTCTCTGTCTCGGGTGCAGACGACGCCGGCAACACCACCTACCGCCCGCCGCCGCGCACCAGGGAGGTGCTCATCAACCAGCAGGCGGTGAAGCTCAAGTACTGCTTCACCTGCAAGATGTTCCGGCCCCCGCGCACCTCCCACTGCAGTCTGTGTGACAACTGCGTAGGTGGGTGTGACGGCTGACATTTAACCGCCCTGATCGTTAACTCACGTAACCCGGTGGATGCCGGTGGTGGTGGTAATGAGAGACGCCCCCCCCACCCCACCACCCTCTGTAAAGACTGGGTGCCACATTGAGCGGGCGTTGAATGGAGATGGACTCTAGTGTTTTTCTACTGTTCACCAGGGACATTATAATTCTTTGCACTTTTACCAAACACCCACCTTTTCCTGTATTAAAAGGTGCTATATAAATAATATTAATATACTACTACTACTTCTACTACTGCTATTACTTCTAATTATAAGAATGGTTCAATACCTAAAGTAAAAACAATGTTTATTGCTGATTTATCTCTGGCGTTGTGGAGCTCAGACTTGCGTCCCCTAACCTGAGCCCGTTCCCCCTGCCAGAGCGCTTCGACCACCACTGCCCCTGGGTGGGCAACTGCGTCGGCAAGCGCAACTACCGCTTCTTCTACACCTTCATCGTGTCGCTCTCCTTCCTGACGGCCTTCATCTTCGGCTGCGTGACCACCCACCTTGCACTGAGTAAGCCCCCCCCCCCTCCCTCACCTTCTTGCATGGAATTACTACACTGTAGCTATGCTGCAAAACAGGCCCGGTAAGACCGTTCCACAAAATCTGCACGCTCGTGCTAAGCAGTTTACCATAACAAATGTATCAGCAAGTGAACACGAAGGGATTATTATTCAGGTGCTCAATTGGGTTGCTAGCTCAAGCAAATTGAGCAAAACAAACTTTTAAAAGTCGTCTTTTATTCTGATTCGTTTTCAGTTCCTAAGCAGTGTTTACAGGTCTCATGATGTATGGACCTATGTGTGTTTTGTCTCTCTGGCTTAAGGGGCTCAAGATGGAAAAGGCCTGGTGTTCGCACTGCAGGAGAGTCCTGGCAGATATCCTTTCAGCCAGAGGCTTTCTTCGAATTCCCTTAACCAGCATTTCATCGTCATCTATATATACATTGTTCACTTTCTAACTTCCTCCTCTGTCTGTAAAAAAAAAAAAAAGATTCATAGTCCTGAAAAGCTGTTGTTAGCCAGAGTCTGAAAGTTGCATGTGAATGCGTCAAGATAATGCATACTGTGTGTCTTGTGAAGTGCTGTGTGTGGCCTTAACGTGTCTGCACTGCGGTGGAGCTGGTCATCTGCTTCTTCTCCGTCTGGTCCATCCTGGGCCTCTCGGGCTTCCATACCTACCTGGTTGCTTCCAATCTCACCACCAACGAAGACGTGAGTGTCTGGGTCACTCCACCATTCATTGTTCTACTTTATTTGTTTTAAAGGTATAACATTCGAAGAACTAGGCTCTAAAAAGTGTTGTTCAAACTGTGGTATGGTACTGGAGATTAATATTTTATTCTAAAAGGCTTGTTAATATTAAACAACATTAACCAGCCATCGCTTTGTGTATTCCATAATATGTTTTCCATTACAAGGCTTGCCATTCATGTTACTGGTTAATATGTGTTTGCTAAATGAACACACTGGGATGCATAAGCACTGTTTCCCCCTGGCCATGGTCTTCTTGCAGTAATAGCTGTGTATGAAGGGAGCCCTGCCATTCTCCGTTCAGCCGCTGCATATGCATCTCCCCTTGCTTGTTGTTTGCATGTGAGCCACTGCTCTAAACACACTCTGTCATGTAGATCCTCACTCCAAGGTGACAGAGACCCTGTCACCCACATTAACGTAATCCTGCGTCCTGATTGGCTGTGTGGCAGATCAAAGGCTCGTGGACGGGGAAGAGTGGCGCGGAGGCGGCCACCAACCCGTACAGCCACAGAAACATCTTCGTCAACTGCTGCTCTGTTCTCTGTGGACCCATGCCCCCCAGGTATGGACTCCATATCACAATGGGAGTCTGTGTCGGTGTCACCTGCATGTTTTTATCTATAAACAGTATTAGTAGTTTCTTCCCACTGCACACTGAGGAAAACTAGAGTGTGCAGAAGTGGCAACAGAATAAATGTTTTATTATGAAGTCCCTTATGCCAGCTTATGACAACTGATATCAATTGATATTTATCAATAAATAAGTAATTTTTTTGTCTTATCCTGCAAACTCCCCATTGGTCAGTATTAGGCACACACCAGTGAGTTGGTAGATGACGACAAAGGCTGAATTAATATAATAATATATTTTTATTTGTATATAAAAGTGCTCCTTTTTTTGTAATTCGTTTTATTTGAACACGATATCTTTTTACTTCAGAATTAAAGCGGTACCGGTAACGCTCCCAAGTGGGGATCCCTTTCGAAATAAACCACTTATTATCTTGCGCGGACCAACTGGCTGAAGCTCGTCCAGTCGGTTGAACTGGCTCCGCCCCTCCACAGTAACTGCTGCGGCAGACCTCCCACACACGATGAAGGGAATGTGGTCTGGCTGTGTGAGACTACCTGTCACTAACGATTTTGTCACGAGGAACCACAGCCTCGGTGCTAACTGGGTCTCCTTGGTAACGACGGCCCCTCTGAGACACCTCTCTTCCTGTTCCCTGCCCTCACAGTCTGATTGACAGGCGGGGCTTCCTATCAGCGGAGGAGGAGGCGGCTGCGGCGGCGGCGCCACAGGCTACCAGCAGAGAGGTGGAGCTGCCCGTCCTGGCCTCCAAGAAGGACATAAATGTGGTAGGAACGTGGCTTATGGTTTGCAGGAATCTCCTTTCGCTTGAACAACCCCCTAACCCAGTGGTTTTCAAACTGTGGGGCGCACCCCCCCTGGGGGGCGCCAGAGTTCTTCAGGGGGGGCAAAAAAGAATCCCGAAAAAAACCCTGAAAGGCGATGATTCAAATCATCAGTCGTACTTCAACTGTAGAAGTAACATAACTAAATAAATTTTCAACCGTTTATCTTCGTGCAAACCATTTCACAAACCTACACACTTGTATCTTCAATAATATCGAAACAGAATTTCGATATCATTTAAAATTTCTTCAGAATCACAGTTTTAGTTTCATACCGCTTCGTTTTCAGCTGTTTTCATTGAAGACGTCAGCCCATTCTGATACACCTACTTCTAGACATCGTAACTCATTCATTTTTCAACCGTTTACCATCGTTCAAACTATTAAACAAATCTACACACTTGTATCTTCAATACTATCTGAACGGAATTTTTATAGCATTTATACTTTTTTCAGAATCACAGTTTTAGTTTCAAACCGGCATCGTTTTCAGTTGCTTATAATAATTTAGGTCACCATAGCAACGCCGGTAAACAAACCCCGCCGAATAGTCGAATCTCTGGACTGAAAAGGCAGATCTGATTCGACTCAGAAAATACAGAGTCGGGGACCCTGAATGAATCTGTTTCAGCTGAAAATTTTTCTCTGAGGGGGGGCTCACTCTCTCACACTTTGAAAACCCCTGCCCTAACCCCATCCACAGCAAAAAACGTCTTCATCGTTAGGAGAGCCTGGTTTCCTAGCATAGCTGACCCCATCCTGACCTCTTGACTGCGGCCTGCCAAGCCTCCATGTTGTTATTAAAAATAATTCTTAAAATCAAAGCTTGATTTTAAATTGACCCCTATGCACTGCTCAGAGTCTTTAGTCCACACTTCAGTTTCACACTCCGATATACTTGGTGAGAGGTTGATGGTTCCAATGCAACACCATGGTCTCGCCTTAGCTCAGAAGGTTCTGCGAACACGGGCAAGAGCGATTTTAAAGACGCCATGCAGCACGGGGAAGAACATGCACCGCACTGACCAACCAGCAGCAGGTGCACCAGACATGCTTAATGAGCTAAAGACGGCCGTTAGTCCGTTATTCAAATGAGAGCAGAAGAAGAAAGGGCAGATGAGCGATCAAAGATGCGTCCTCGCGACGAAGGCCAGGTCCCATTGTCGGGGGACTGGGGGAGGATGTTCATGTCTCTTCCTCCATCGGCCTGAGAGGAAACGGACTCAGTGAAACATCAGTGTCGCATTAAGGGAAAACCATAACACCCTATCAAATAAGAACAAAAACTTCTGAAAAACAGCTTTTTTTATTTAAGTGCGGGACTATATTGTTCTCTTTTTTTATTGACCTGATAATCCAAAACATACAGTAACGGGGACAAGCAATATCTTTCAAGAAATGTGGGTGCATGCGTCCATATTGTTCTATGTTTTTAAAACCGCATTCAAGTAGTGGTTTCGCCCAGAATCAACCCATAGAACCACAATATAACTGTCACTTTAAATCTAAATTATACTCAACGTGTGTTGAATAGCTAGGCTGTTGGTCTTAGTGCTTGCATTTAGCGTTCTGCGTTCTTGTGAAAAGTCAATGACTTCTGGTAATTGCTATATTATAATAATAGTCTAACATAAATAACCTGGAAAACACAGCAGGGAAGAATCGGTGGGTTTTGGTTGTGTATGCACTTGATTTACATGAAAATATGTGTAACGTCGACAAAATAAAGTCCTGTCCACGACTGGTGACCTTTGGTGTCTTGTGTATGTCTATGCGTGTGTGTCTGTCTATGCATGCGTGTCTAAACCTATGTCCTGCCATCCGTCTCTACTACGAGGAGCATTGTCTGAACTTTGCTCTGTCCTGTATGATTGAGGAGCCTGTTTTTAGTCAAGCCAGTAAATCTCTAAGACAGGATGGAAAAAAAAAGTGTGTCTTTGTTTTTGTCTGTGTGTGTGCGTGTGCTTTGGCTGCAGTTGTTTCTGCACGAGCTGTTCATGGAATGTGTTTGGCTGGCTGCCTATCAGTGTGTTTACCGCCACACCAATCCTCCCATCTCATTGGGCAGACGTAACCGTGGCATGTTAACCGCTTGTTGCTAGAAGCTCGCCGTTTTGTTCTCTGCATGCACGTCAAGGTCCGATGGATGTTTTCATATCCATCGTGTCCTTGGCGAGCAAACGATTAGTTCAGGTCTTGAATCTCTGCTATTTTATGCACACAAGTCCGGTCTGTTTGTACGGCTCACAGTGTTGGAATGTGTGTTCATCTGGGTCAGAGTAGAGCTGTTCAGCCCCTGGTTATATGAGGTGCAGGCCGTGTCTTATCCCCTTCTTCTCGAAGACAAGACGATTCATTATTCTTCTTCTTATTATAACCATTGTTCACATTTCAAAGTTCAACTTCCCGCCGAGCGTGTGTGTGTGTGTGTGTGTGTGTGTGTGTGTGTGTGTGTGTGTGTGTGTGTGTGTGTGTGTGTGTGTGTGTGTGTGTGTGTGTGTGTGTGTGTGTGTGTGTGTGTGTGTGTGTGTGTGTGTGTGTGTGTGAGAGAGATCTGGGCAGTGTCTCAGTCGTCTCCCCAGCACAGGCCGTTCTCCCGGCCCTCTCGGCCCAATCACTCTCTCTCTGCTGGGAGGGGGGCGACTTTCACTCCGGCTTCAGCTGCCTCGCACAGAAGTAACCCTCTCCCTCGCTCTCTCTTTCCCCTTCCTGTTTCCTCACTCCGCTCCGACCTCCCAATCGCCACCCATCACCGTCTCATCACCCCCCCCGCCCCCCCCCCCCCCCGGTGTGTCACAGGGATCCAAATGTGTGTCCGAGGAGTCGCCCGCACGCCCCGCCTCCCGCCCGCGAGCCCCGCCCACGCCGCCCACGGCCGACCGCCGCCGTGGCGGCGGCGGCGGCGGCGAGCGCACAGGACACAATTCTGCGGTGAACTCTGACCCCGCCAGGGACCACCGTCCGGCGGGGCGCGGGGCACTGCGCCACACCGCCGCCGCCGCCGCGGGCGACGCCCACACCCACACCCATCACAACGCCAAGGCCCACCACAAACGAACTCACCGGGGGGCCCGCTCCGCTCTGGACGGCCCCGGCGGGACCCGGGCCGCCTCCCCGGGTGTGGGACGCTCCTCAAAGGACCGTAGGAACGCCGGCTCCCCTCCCCCCCTGCCCTGAGCCAAGGCGGCCGTTCTCTGTAGGGTTCATGTTGCACGCTACGATGCAGTTACTGCCCTGCTTGTGAATTCACTTTGTATACCTTTTTTTTTTTTTTTTTGGTCGAAGTCCATATGTACGCTGATTTGGGGTTTGGTTTTCTTACCGCTCATGGGAAAGAAGATGGGGTGATTTAAAAGAGGCTGATCCTCGGTGATGGGGTCTGATTTGAGATCAGTAGGATTCACAGAGACTTTAGGAACATGGCTTCATCCACGCTTAAGACTGAACTGGCACCCTCTCACAAGAGCCGTAACTATACTACCTCTGTTTTCTCATATTAAACCTGGCTTGTGAAGCATGCTAGACACCCAAATATTGTACCACCATTTAACTCTACAAAAGGTGAAATGGTCACTTTTATGCTAGCTTGCTGTTAACCAGTCAAATAAAGAACTTTTTTGGATCACAAAAAGAAAAAGGTTTCAAGGGGTACACACAGTATATTGTGTACTATGCAAATTACATAATGTAACTTTTCTTTGTTCACTTGGAAGTAATTCACATATCTTCCTTGCATCTATGACATGAACATAAGGTTTATAATCGCTTTATCCAGTTTAAAGGCGATGTGTGTCTGATGATCTGGTGTTTGTCGCGGCCCTCGAAGTTGGTCTAAACTATGATTGAACTGCAATTCATTTCACGGTTTGCCGTAAGCATATGCCTGGACTCCTTTGTTTGGTAACCTTACCGCCAGGCATACCACAGCATCGTCAGCACTTGACATTAACAACATGGCACAAGACACATTTCTATTATCATCACAAGCGTTTCGGTGTTGTTCAATTGTTGCTCAAAAGGCCAATCTTCAACAGTGCTACGAAAGCCCTGCTTGTAAATGTAAAAAAAATATGCATGATAATGAAAACTTCTGTATTCTTTGGCGACATTCATGTGTTTTTTTGTGCCCCCTACCCTATGATATACCTCGAAGGTACAGACGTTCTTTCCAAATAAAAAGCCGACCCTTCCCCCCATTTGCTTTTTTTTGCCACCCAGCCCCGAATCATTCAGAACACTCCGTGTTCGCACTTAACTTTCTCTGAAAATGGTAAGGACATTAACCCTTACGTATCTACGATGGATGCATAAATCTGATCATGTTCCTCTAACATTGATCCCAGCAGAAACTGTGTAGCAATGCCTGTGCTACACGCCACCTAGATGGCCCTTCTGGGCTTCTCCATAACCCGGACGACGGATGGTGATTTGGAAAGCCGGTTTATTGAAAGGTTTGCAGACAGTGGTCCATGACAACGGGGCTCCATGTTGCCATGCAGATCTCTTCCTCAGTGTGTTTGGTGACGGCTTGTTTAACCTGTGCAAAGGTTTGCAGTCTCACCCAGCCCCGAAGTCGAATCAGTCTGATTCAGGCCAGGTGAGGCTGCTTAAACCATCATCCACGCACACTATACAGTTCTATTTCATTCTTACTGACATCCAGTGTTAAGCACTGCCTCTGGCGGTCATCCAGAATTCATAGAACGGTAGTTACATACGTAACTCTCGATAAGGTTCCCTTGTTCAACTTCACAATGTGGTGCTCACCTTGTAACCCAATATGCCTTTATCACGGAGGGTGTAGACCTGTAGCTAACTACGTAAATCATGGGGCCATTATTGAGTTAAAGTCATGGGATACACCTAAGTTGACCTCTACTACTGCATCTCTGTGATAAAGACCTTATAATTGCCCAATAAAATGTGGAGGATTTGGACAATGATTTGCATTCAAACTGTAGAGATTATACACTTTCACATACAAAGGGGGTTTCACATCAAGTCGAACGGCACTTATTATTGTGTGAGATAATAAGATATGGGAAACTCTACTTTCTAATTTCAGTTTCAAAGGATTTTCCGGGATGAATGTACTCAAACACTTCAAGTACATAATGAGGTAGGCCTACTTAATATAGAGTGGTTTCAAGTTTGAAGCACTATACCTTAACTATTTTACTTATGCTACTGGCTATGCTTCTCTTCAGTGTTCTCACTTAAAAGATAATATATAATACAGTCATAAAACATTGAATTCTAGGCCCAACCAAATCTGGATCCTCTCAGCCTGACCAACAGATTTCTTTTACATTAATTGTTTTACAACTATTGTTGATCCTGATATGAATACTTTTGATAGTTCAAGGCATTCATTACTAACTAGTGAAATACTTTAACTTGAGTGGAGTGATCAATGGAGTAATCATTATATAAATGAAGCCCTTTATCATCCGTCTTGGTAGGCTCTGGGCCCCTGAGCTGAGACACAGCTCTATTAAGTCATTGCTAAATTTGACCACTAGATGGAAGTGATGACTTGAATATTTTCAGTATTCAGCAGAAATGTTCTTTGGCTTTTCTGTTGACCCCTTTAACCTGTGAAAGAGTGGAGATTTTGTTAGATCTCCCTCTCTTCCTTCAGGCTGTTTTTGTGGGGCTATATGGAAACGTTTTTTTGTGCGTTTTTTTTTTTTGCATCGGTCAATAATGTACCATGAGAGTGCAATATTTTTCTAACATGGTATACGTTAACGGATCAATAACAGTGTCGAATCATTCGTTACAAATACATCATGAAGT
This sequence comes from Gadus macrocephalus, assembly GCF_031168955.1. Taxonomy (NCBI): domain Eukaryota; kingdom Metazoa; phylum Chordata; class Actinopteri; order Gadiformes; family Gadidae; genus Gadus; species Gadus macrocephalus. Next base: position 7,349,225 of record NC_082403.1, read on the forward strand.
GCTGCAGAAGGATATTTTATGTATTAAGTTATGAAAATAACATTTATTTGAATCATTGTGGGTAACTGGTGTAAACATAATTAACCAATCCTTATTTCTGTTACTGGAAAATAATGTATTTCGCCGTTGGTCAATCGATCAAAAAACATTATTTTTCAATAACGGGAAAGCATGTCATGGTTTATTCAGAGACACAGGAAAGCTGTTCAAAAGCCCAATGACTTGAGCTACGTTTAATAAGGAGAAACAGTTTGTTGTCAGGAATGAGATGATGTCATTTATTGTCAAGAGTTTACCTGCGAGTTAACAGTGGATTAGTGATACTGGGTCTGTGTTGGGGTGTGGTGCCAAAATACGTTATATTAACAAACTGAAATGATTAAATGGGGAGCAATACCATTCTTGAGGGATTCTAACATTGCATTTGTTTGTGCACTTCTTCTAACTTCCCTTTAATTTCGTGTTGCAGTTTTTTTGCCAACCATTTCCTTGTTGCGTAGGCCTGAGTGAAGCTCAAGGTCAGGACAGTCGATGTGTGATATGTATTACTTGTCACACCTCTTACCGTGAATAGGGCGACGATTTCCGATAGACCTCTGAAGAATAAGTCCCGCCTCCGAGGCTCCTGGTTCCCTCAGTCAAATGTTAATGGGAAATAACGTGGGTTTTTTTAATAATCGTTCGTTCGTAACAAACTCTGTAGGTGGCGAAGAAGTAAAAGCTGGCTCATGTTTTGAACTACACACTTATTCCATCTAGTTTCCACTAGGGTTTTGGATTTTCATTGCCGTTAAAGTAGTAAACGATTATTAATGTTAACCGGGAGCTGGTACCGATCTGCGCAGACTTCATTCTTCATATTTGTTAGGGAGGGAGGGAGTAGATGTCCTTGCGTGCATCCAGTCACAACCTAACATGATGGTAATTTCACATGCGATTTCAGTGGTCTATAAAACAATGTTCAGCCTCTTTTCTCCACGACTTAACTTTTTGGTTTGACAGTGATAAGAGTTTGTTGGCTTTTATTGAGATTTAGATCGTTTAGATCGATTTCACACATGAACGAGAAGTGCTGGTGCCACCTCCGTAGGCGGGCTCTGGTGCCACTGAACTCCATTTTGGTGAAGACAAACTATGAAACATTGCTGTTGCTATGCAACCTTGACTGGGAGAGTCGTGACGTTCTAAGTCTGCACAGATCAGCTTTAGCGTAATGCCTCTTCATAATAGTTAACTACTTTAACGGCACCGACGATCCAAAACCCCAGTGGAAACTAAATGGAAACAGTGTGCAGTTCAAAAAAGTGACCGAAGCTTTTACTTCTTCGCCACCTACAGAGTTCCTTATGTAGGATCATTCAAAAACTGCATGTTATTCCCCATTGACTTTCGACCGAGGGAACCGGGAGCCTCAGCCTCGAAGGTGGGACTTATTCTTCAGAGGTCTATTCCTTATGTGCCTTTAATGTATGTGACAGGTCCACCAGTTAGACCAGTTTTACTGAGCATTCCTCAACATATAATGCATATAACAACTTGTTTCTATAACGACTCTGACTTCCTTCTGGTCTGAGATAATGTCCATGCACAAAACGATGCGGTTGGCAGGGAGATTCCCTTTGCACTCTGCATTTTAACGAGCCTTTAGTCCAACCCTTCGTTGGCTTGGGGTTAGAACTTTTTCCGTCACTTTGGCATCGATACCATCTCATCAAAGGCGAAGCAAACGTTTAATTAACGCTTTACTCTGAGGCAACGCTGGCTGTGGAACTTCTCTCACCTCTCCGCCATTGGTGAATGTCCTTGTCTTCTCGAGGAAGGTCCTCAACATTGGGAAGTTTGCCCTCTAGGGCAGTGGTGCCCACTATGCCACTTTTTTGAGCATACCCAATTTAATACGGTACATCAGTGGAAAACATTGCAATGGAAAACACGAAATTGAATGCACGAAAACATATTTTAAATAATGACAAGCCATGATACATGATACTGTACATATTTTTGTACCGTTCAAAATGTGTCTATTTATATATTTTAATACCAACCTGCAGTACCCTCGCAGACCACCAGTGGTACACATTACCACCGGTGACACCGCTGCTCCAGTGTGCAGCGATTTGAGATTTCTAGTTTGAAGACTGTCCTGATGTCTTTTTCTGTCTGTATCGTTCTGTTTTAAAAAACTGACCATAGTCCATTGATCCACAGAAATAGCATTCCATTTTTTAATGTATTCTTTACGACCATACCTGGTCAAATGTTGTTGTTCCGCCTATGAACGCTACAGTTATAATGCATCATAATTCCATGTGTTCTCCATTGCGCAGTTGTATTGACCTTGTGATTAGTCAGCTATGTCTGAGATGGGGGGAGAGGGTAGAGTCATATCATTTGAAGTCTGCACAGATGTGCGCAAGTCTCCATTTTAAAGAGTTTTGCGGTTCCAATGCATAACAGCAGCACTACGTGTTACAGCACACTGTGTCAATATAATGGTGAACTGAGTACTTTGTCTTCATTATTATAGGATTAATATACGGATATTGGGTTGCAGATTTAACTTTTCCCCGGTTGTTGTAAAACCAACAACAGGACAATGAGGAACTAGAAGTCGAAAAATGACTATGAGGATGATGATGGAGCAGCTGTTGACCAGGTGTGTGTGGGCCTTTAGGTGAGAGAGAGAGAGAGAGAGAGAGAGAGAGAGAGAGAGAGAGAGAGAGAGAGAGAGAGAGAGAGAGAGAGAGAGAGAGAGAGAGAGAGAGAGAGAGAGAGAGAGAGAGAGAGAGAGAGAGAGAGAGAGAGAGAGAGAGAGAGAGAGAGAGAGAGATTGATAATGCAATTTTGCATACATTACAAGAGTTGACCTGAGAGTCAACACTGCAATAGTTATACTGTCTCTATGTTGGGGTGTGGTTCTGAAATGCATTGAACTTAAATTATTCAAAGAGGAGCAATGCGATTCTTCACTGACATTGTCGTTATAATTATTATTATATCAATAAAGACATGGTCGAAATGTTCAAAACGGCCCCACTCAGTTTCTGCATTTGGCCGTAGTTTGTGGTACATTGGTGATTGACTTCTGAAGCAGGAAGACATTCCGGTGATCAGTGATCTTTAATTAACATGTCATACCTCTTACCCGTAGATATGCCATTACCAATTCCTTTTGTGCATGCAACGTCAGCTAGACCAGTTAGACATGTGTATGTGGTCTAACTCTGGCACAGAGCTGGCTGTCGGTCCAGTTCCATTCTCATGTCTCAAGGCAAAACAATCTTCAAACTTACTTCAACATAATAATTATTTGATGACTATTATTATTATTAGCGGTCCTACGAAATCCGTAGGAACCCTATTGTAATCGTTAGTATTATTATAATTATTTTCCTGACTTTTTGGACCCAAAAGTTATAGAAATGGCGGGCTCGTAGAACTCGTAAAATTTATAATGGCATCAAAAGATGGGCAAGATTACCACATAGGTGGCACTATAACAAGACCTTGAAGTTTAGCATTTCAACAGGCTGCCATTACCACTAGGAAGGTGCAATTTGAATTAAATTTGTTATACATGCACCATTTGTCATGATAATCAACTTCTACACCGCAACCCATACGGTCAGACTTTTTGGATCTAGTGCAGTGACCACAACTTGACCAAACACCAACACATTAACTCCTTTAGTGCCGAAAGTGGTAAAAGCTGCAAACTCTGCACACATATACCAGGTGACTGTGGGACTATATAGTGTTAAATTCATAGCATAAGGCCAAAGACGGCAGAGATATACATTTTGAAGTGAAATACATGCATACCTCCGATGACATTGCATTCAAAACACGCAGGGGTTAAGAGGAGATTCCATAGAATACCCATGCCATGAAGAATATATGAGAAAAAATAACAAAAAAACATTTGTTTGAAGTTCTCCCTGCTGAACCACGGCCTCTCTACAAATGCAGTTCTTTTTATTAAGAAACGTTGTGTTGGCTGGAAGCATGAAAAATGGTTGTCATGGTGATCTGTGTTTACCTTGTGACATCCCTTGCCGGTAAATAGGCGTCAATTACTAATCCCTTACTAGCAGAGGTATGAGGAAAATAGTCCAACATCGGTCCTCTGTTATAAGATAACCTGTTTGTTTGTGGCTCCAGTCCATACCAAACACAGGTTGTAGTTTAACTCGCTTTCCTTCCTGTTTAGTGTCAGGGGCTATTGCCTTTCTCTGAACCTTGTAAGGATATTAAGAAAATCCCAGATCATGAACCAACTATCATCATCTTGAACCAACTGATCTTTGTCTATGTGCCAAGGACTAAATCAGGAAACAAACGCAATGCCCAGTGTACATGGACCCCTAGCCCTTAGCCAATGAGGTGCCATTATCAAAACTCCCACACAGCAACGCTCTTCTCATCTTTAAGTTCAGAATAATACATAAGAACATAAGCTAAGAAGGATACGTGTATCCAGTGTATATTCAACAGTGCAGAATTTATGATGGAGGCTAATGAATGGCACAATAATGGCCAAATATACGCATAGCACTTGCAACATCTTATCGCGTCTTGGCCGGCCGACCCTGGCCTAGTGAGGTGGCAGACCTGCCCACCGAATCAGGGATTGAGGGGATGAGCATGGTCTTATTCGCTGAGTAAATTTGAACCAGAGAGCTCATGTGGTACCGTATGACTTTCCCCACTGCTTCTCTGCTTCGGCCTTTTTAACAACGCAGGTTTCACGCTTCAGGCACAGACCTTTCTGGAAATCCTCTGTCATCTCTGTGTGCCGTCGCTGGTCTTAATCAATCAACCATATGGGCACATTTCTGACACCATTTGTTGTCACCCTAGAAAGCCTCTTTTTAATTTGGATTTTTTTCTTTGAAACCCTGCATCTGTTTCCCCATTTACTGCGACGGAATCCCTGTGTCAGGCTTTTTCCTGCGGTACAATTAGTGTAAACTGTGGCCAGCTTTTATGGTGCACCCAAGGGGTCCGGGCTGCCACTACACCCACTCCTGCTAGTAGCAGGACTAATGCAGGTGTAAAAACAAAAGAAAACACACATCATGCAGACACCGGCCTCCTGTACCATACATTAATACAATTGACTTCTAAGGTCTGCAAGAAACCCTTTTCGTGGTTTGAGAGAGAGAGAGAGAGACAGAGAGAGAGAGAGAGAGGAAAATAAGGTCAAACCTAAATGTCTTGCATTTTATTGGCGATTTGCTGCTTCTCAGCTCAGCTTTCCAGAGAGTTAAGATCATAGATATTAAATAGTTGGTTTTTGGGAGAAAGGGTACAATTAATTGGCTGGCTGATTAGTGGGACATTTCTGCTCATATAAGATGTTATATAGGTTGTGTATGGCACAACTTTAATTTATTACGATTAGAGCAGATGGATGATCCATATGTATACTCTATATGCTGCTATGTTATTCTGACCCAGATTCTAAACACAAGATAGGTGCAGAATCTTTAAAAAACCTAAATGTATATAATCTTCAACCAATTTTGTCAAATATAAGAAATGATCTAGCAATGTGGCCTAGTTCCCTGATTGTGTTCAGCTCACTCTCTTCTTGGTTTGCATGCCTCTAAGCCCCCCAAAACAATTGTGGGATCCATCTTCACGCTATCAGCTCTTCATGTCATTTTCAGTCTCTAATGACTGTGTTTCAATTGGTCCAGCTCAACAGCGTTCCTTTGTTTAATTGGTTCATTACTGCATTCTTGGTAAACCTGGGTCAGTCCACTCCGTAGCACCACATTGTATACTTTTCTCACAGGGTTATTTTAACTCAATTGGCACATTTCTTTATCCTATTCTATTCTGAAATGTCTATTTCCTGGTGCTGGTTACTGAGTGCAGGCTAAGAGCCTCAGTACCATTTGTGCTTCACCAGCATTTTTTTTTCCCGACAAGTTTTCCACCAGGGTTTTAGCATCAGAGCGACTGGGACCGACCGCCCCTCCCCTGGCCCCAAGGACCCAGCAGGTCCCTACCTCCCTGGGGGAGGGGGAGGAG
>NC_082403.1:7355363-7374484 GCF_031168955.1 Gadus macrocephalus
CATAACAACAATGGAGGACATCGATAGCATTACTATTATTAGCTGGCACGTTGAAGAAGTTGAAGAAGTGGAATATATGTTGGCTGCGGCGCTGCTATGGCTGTTACCAGCATGGTTGCCATGTCGCTCTCGTGACTTCGTCACACTCTCTGGCCAATCAGTGGCCGGCCGTCTGCCGACGTCACCTTTTAGCATCGGCTCAGCTCGCTTGGAACCTAGAGCGAGGCGGTACTAGAAAAAGCAGCCACTTCAGGTACCAGGTACCATGTTTTCGCGGTGGAAACGCACGCAAAAAATGCGAGCTGAGTCGAGTCGTGTCGAGCTGGTACCATGCAGTGGAAAAGCGCCATTAGACCCCCCCCCCCCCCCCCCCCCCGACCGACCCTTCTTCTAGCCTAGTAGAGCCATGTCGAGCTCCCTGAGGTAATTGTGTACTTGTTTCTTAATATGGACTCTGGTCACACGTGCAGGAATTCCAAGTTCAAAGCAGCCCTTTCTCCTGGCTATCTTTCTTATTTTTCCACACAATCCAGGCATCCATCATTGATTTCCTCCCCAACTGGGATTGTTTGGAATACAAACTTAAACGCATAAAAAGGTTGCGTGTTTCAAAGGGATATTTGCCCTTGGAAGCGTATTTGGTAGTTTGGTCATCGGTTTGAATCAGATTAGCGTGAGTGACTTGAGTGAGTTTATAGTGAAGAATATTGCCTGAATGATTTACTGTCGGTCCTAAGTTACCAGATCTGTCAAACATCCCTTATCTCTCTCTCTCTCTCTCTCTCTCTCTCTCTCTCTCTCTCTCTCTCTCTCTCTCTCTCTCTCTCTCTCTCTCTCTCTCTCTCTCTCTCTCTCTCTCTCTCTCTCTCTCTCTCTCTCTCTCTCTCTCTCTCTCTCTCTCTCGTGTGCCACAGACTTGCAACACCTCCTCCCAGCAGAAAACAGTAAAAAAAGAATGTGTTTTTGCTTTACCAAAATCTCTCACATGTCCACCCACACCTTTTTAGAAATACCTCAGAGAGGCGTTTGAATGGTGCACCAGTTGTTCAGCCACATTAATGCTTGGTATCTTCATGTGCGTTTCATGAGAGAAGAGAAAGAGAGAGAATTTAAAGTGAAAGAGATGAGAGTATGAGTTAGAGTTATGGATTGAGGAATTGAGCTAAATAATTTGAGACAGAGAGGCAAAGACACTTCACTCACAAGGTGATGGTGTGATATGGGGGAGATATGGGGAGACCCCTGCATCCCACACTGGGGTCAAAGGTCAACCATGGGTTAGGGCCATGTCCCTGTAATGTAATATCCAAGGTAAAAAACCCTTAGCCCCACCTCTTGCATTGGTTAACAAATGTGTTTTATTGTAAACAATTGTTAAATCGCCTGCCTCGACTGCCGTTCCTCGCCAAGGCTTGACGCTGTTCCATCAGCGGGTAATCTCATCCCCTGCGCATTTGACCCCCATTCTTTGTGTAGCGTTTATTCTCATACACATGTCGAAGAGGGACACAATCCACCAGTAGCAGGGTGCGGTGAGAGTACGCTGGGAGAAGGGCTCTTTGCGTCTCTCCCGTGGCCAAACCTGGGCAAGACGAGGGTCTCTAAAGGGGTCGCACTACAGTTCACCTGAAGCACGCTGGCAGAAAGTGCAAAGACTCTTAAGATCTTTTGGATATCTATTTATAAGCTGAGTGTCCCACGATGGGAGTGCCTACTGAAGTTGCCAAATTGATTAAAACAAATGAACAAGAGACTTGTTTGTCAAGTAAAGGTTTTGCTTTGACAATGACAGCGACTCAAATGAGCGCACCGGGCTTACATGTGGGCGGGACATGCTTCAAGGAAGAACAATAATTCGTTATATAATTTGGCTGTGTGTCCGCATCCCATTCTCTCTCTTAAGACAATGGATATACGATTGAGTTCACACTGAAGAATGTTGCCTGACATCAGAATTACTGTAAGTGTTATGAGAGGAGGGCACCGGTTGAGGGAATTTGTGTGTAAATCACCAGATCTGTAAACAGCCTTTATTCCTCTGCTTTTTATCTAATTCCATATCAATTTAGAGAAGACATTCTTATGGCAGGAGAGAACCAACAACATAACTGCTTGAATGCGTGCTTGATAGTTTTACTGAAATATAAGATAATGGTTGCAGTTTTGGTACTAAACAGCTCTCAGTTTTTGAAGTAATATTTCTCTATGAATTTGCCTTTCCCTTGACTCTGACAGTCTGTTTGTTTGTTTGTTTGTTTGTTTGTTTGTTTGTTTGTTTGTTTGTTTGTGTGTTTGTGTGTTTGTGTGTGTGTGTGTGTGTGTGTGTGTGTGTGTGTGTGTGTGTGTGTGTGTGTGGGGGCAGTCAGGTACCCGGAGGTGGAAGGAGGATGTCCCTATCTCCTTTCCAGTGAAGCCCAGAGCCCTAGTGTGTCTCTCTGTGGCCCTGAACTCTTGGTGTATTGGGTGACATGTTGCGGTGTGACAGGTCAGGTAACCAGGGTGAGGACAGACAGGTTGAGAGATGATTATGTAATAGAGGTGGGGAGAATGAGAAAAACAGGGATTGGACACGGGACAATGCCGTACTACAGAAGAAATCCCCTGGTAGCGGGGGAACATAAATGCCCTTTTGTTGACCCTGTGGGGTATTTCAATTTTATTTTATTTATTTTTTTGATTAAATTGTTCCATAAATCCGACTGAAATATATCACACAACTAAAATGTTGGATGGTTCTGTTAATCAACTTTGAATAAAATGTGAGTATCATGTTTAAATGATGTATTGAATGCTACCGCTAGCTCAAAATAGCTACTCTTTTCTTTAAGATTATGTAACGTAACTCATCGTTGCACGGGTTATGAAATGTGGACCTACACCTGTTGGGTACAAGAAAGGAGAGGAAAATCTCAGTTGTTCACTCAATGTTTAACATGTGTCAACAGTGCGGCGCTATCGTAGTGTGCTTTATATTCAGCTACACCTATATAAACAATATTTACTAAACGGGGGTAAGGTGACTTTAGAGAGGTGTTTCAGAGGTAACAGGGGGAAAAACACCTACGTCATTTAGAAAAGTCCCATAAGATGTCTGTGGTGTAACTCAGTCCTATATTGTGTTACAATTGGTACAGTGGAGATACTTTATTTGAGTTATTGTTTTGTGGATCTGTACTGTCTGTACTGTGGACAATCTAGGAAAACATTGGTCCAACCAAGATTTGTGACTAAACAAACAAAAGCTTCAGAGATGATTATCATGACTAGTGATTGGACTACTTGTAATTTGTTTTGCGTCAAGAACTTTTTATTAATGGAAATATGTATGTAATATAAATGTTTTAGGATTTCATTAATATGATTTAGCCCATAGGATATGCGTTGTCAATATTATACACTGCTTAAGTAGGCCTTTGAAACAGGGCAGAATGTGCAATGTGCACATAGGTGAGAGCTGGCTGGGCTTTCATTACCTTATAGTACCTTCTTGACATGTTTGAGGTGGACTATAGTCTGGACTAAAATAGGGTTGATTTCACAGCAGCATTTAATTTTGTCATGCAGAAACAACTTCAAGGTCAATGAATTTCAAAAGCTTTGGTAGCACCAGTTAATATAACAGGTCAACAACAATATGTAAGTATGATTAACATCATTAGGATTATTATTATTAATGACCCAATTGCCCCAATTCATTACATTGTTTTTAAATTCAAACGTCACTTGTTATATTCCTGAAAATAAACATAAATAATCTAAGATCTTTTTTGTGTTAACATAAGCTATTCATGTGAGATACAGTATATTACCTTGTGCTTCACTTCACATTCAGATTTACTTATCTTTGTTAAAATGGAATTAAAAATTATTGTTAATGTTTTTGGTAGTTATGTAATATTTCAGTTTTTAGTTTTTTTTGTATTTTCCAAGTACCCCCTCCAATCTTGCTATGTACTCCTAAGGGTATGCGTACGCCCATTTAGAAAAACCGCATGATTTATGCCTACAACTAGTCTCCTTGTACCCTTTGTTGATATAGCGTTTGTGATACTTTGAAAAAAGTAAAATCACAGCCCTGCGCGTGTATCTCCCTCTTTAAAGGTCCATGGTATCTCCTCGAGCTGCTGTGTCTGTGCTTTCTAAACCAATCAGCGCAGCTCTGGGTGTTACGCGTGGGTTGTGGGTGTGTCCTAACTGCTGATTGTTGTCTTCAGAGGTCCTCTGTATGTTGCAGCACTACCTACTCATAAATCAGAGACGGCAGCCAATAGGGACGCGCGTATGCTAATCACTTTTTGGTAAAACTCTCCGTATGTCCAGAAGTTAGTTAGAATCTGAAGTGCGCGACTGGGAAAGAGCGTCTTGAAGTTCGGAGATGTTAAACGACACTTAAAACTTCGTCCAAGATTTTCTGTGTCTTCAGCTTCTGGAAGTTTTGTATCGAGTGCCATTCAATTTCCAGTACCAGAGGATAGAAAGAAAAACCACACTACTACTACTAGCCTCCTACTACTACTGCTGCTGCTACTACTACTACTACTTCTACTACAACTAGCATTCTATCTTCAAGCACCCGTACTGGAATCATCAAGAAATAAAGAAAAACACCGCTTCGCTTTTACATACTTGCATTACCTAAAGCCGCTTCGCCATGTCCTCCGGTGATGAGTCGGAGCAGAGTCGGCGCCACTGTGTGTTGTCTTGGGATCAGGTGCAGCGTTTGGACTCCATCCTCGGAGAGAGCGTGCCTATTCACGGACGCAGGAACTTCCCTACGCTCTCCGTCCAACCCCGCCAAATCGTCCAGGTAAGGGTCGTGTGCCACCGAATCACTAGGCTGCATAGAAACCGTTTACTCTAGAAACCGTTTACTCTCGATTCTTATGCAAATATATTTTTCACACGACATATTCATTTTAGTAAAGGATAGCATTTTAATATATGCTCCTTCGTGTGGGTCATTGTTGTTAAAGCAAACACTCTCGCGCATATTTGTTATGGTAAAGAAAGCAATAAATATTATCTGCAGCGTCTGTTGAAAAGGGACACTTGAGTGGAATCTGGGTATGACCTAAAGCACCACAGTATTTTCTTATCGTTGTATTAAGGAAGGCGTTCTTATTTTGTTTTGGTAGCGGTCTGTACTGGTGGCTAAGGGATTACTGCTGAAAGGCATTTGATTACTCATTTTCGTAAGGCAGACAGACGGGGTGATCTAACGCCGTGACTGTGATTTTCCACTAGCTCACTAATGCCTCTGCTACCGCAGTCAATTCGCACGACTGTTGAAAATAAGGCCGTGATTATGAGCCATCCATGTAACCCCTAAAAATAATAATAATAAAAAATATGATACGTGGATGGAGCTTTCCTTGCCATTTTTATAACGATTTTAGACCCATATATTTTCTTTTTTATCCGGGCCACTTCACCACACATGCGCGCGCTGTTATACAGCAGGACCCAAGGCTCTATTCCTAGTAATGATGCCCCCCCCCTCCCCCCAACGCACGCACTATCTGCACTACACATTTAAGATAACGTCTCCAAATACATGTCATTCCATCCTTGAACATTCCTGTGGCAAACAAGCCCCCCCCCCCCCCCCCCCAACAAATATATCCCTGGTGTCTGTCTCAGGTACTCATTAAAATACTTCCCTTCCCCAAATCATACAGTCAAACCAACAGCCCCCACCTGCAAATTGGTGTGTGTGCGTGCGTGCGTTACCTGTAGCGTTTTACTTTGAAACGTCACATATGACATGACATCTGTTGTGGCACAGCTACCGCCGGGCCCTGTGAGCTGAAAGGAGAGATGTTTATCGCTGTCGCCGCCGGTGTCAGTAGTTCCATGCCCAGTCAATAGTAGGGTGCCCTGACCCAGTAGGGTTACTGTGACCCCGGGACGGCCCACTGCACAGTGAGCTCACAAATCCCCTCTCTCTTTGGAAAGGCTCCCATCCCCATGGTAAAGGCCAGGTAAATAGAGCCGTGGAAACGGGACGAGTGTGTGTGTCTACGGCGGCATGTGTGTGTTTGTCTGTATGCAATCCCCCCCCCCCCTTGGAGAGACCAGTGTGTATTTTAGGGGGGGGGACGACTGTTTGAGTGGCCCAAAAGAAAAAAATATGGCGTTGTTCATTTAAGGGACTGCAAGGTCCATGCATTTTGGATTCCCCACCACCACCCTCCCTCCCCCCACTCCTCCACCCTCCCTCCCCCCACTCCTCCACCCTCCCCCCACTCCTCCACCCCAAACCCCAGCGTTGCCCTCGTTTTGAAACAAGACCCCTTTTCCTTTTTTTTTATTTTTCCCTTTCTTCGTGCAAAGTCTGTGTTCCCGCGACGGCGCGTTTACAGGAACATATCGTCTCCCCTTTTATTCCAGATTAGAGGAAGTACAAGAAAATAAAACGCAACAAAAAAACAAAAGCCAACACACAAAACACTGGCCAGAAGAGGCTGGATTAGCCTTTCCAGTAACTGCAGGTCCGTGGGTCACACCTGACAAGGTATCGGTGTGGTAAGTGAACGCCCGTCTCCAGACTGTGCCCTCTGCCCGCCAGCCTGTAAGGCGATCCCTCAGGTGGCCTATTGTTGAGAGGGAGCGACATGATTACACCCCATGCTCTCGCTCCCCGTGGACCAGATCAACAGCTTGGGTACCTCCAGGTTGGCATGCCAGTCCCAGATCCACTCCACGATTTACTGGAGTGGTTATTTTTATTATTTTTCAACATTGCCATGAAATATCAATTCTAGTTGATCATGGGATAAAAGTGTTGCCTTGGTATTTGTGAAGATTCAGACCATAAGGCAAGTTAAGAGGACATTATACATTGCTGTGGTCAAGACAATATGACGTGTTTTTAAAGAATCCATCTCACTAATAATTGTCTTGATTATTTCCTGCATAGCAAGCCTTTGTTTGGCAGACTGCATTAACAGGTTAGTTTGGAAGACAATGCAAATGCCAAGAAGTTCTACTTGACATTTGCTGTTGCCCTCTTCCCTGGCAGACAGATGTGGTGACTCTATCTCTCTCAGCAGCATCCCTGTATGCGGGCCCCAACTATGTCAGTGTAATACGCATTCAGGGTAAAGAAACTTGTATCAAATCAAAAAAAGAGGAACCTTTCGGGCAGGAGAGTCATGGACCGAAGGCGCGTACCAACCGTGGGGGTTTAAAGCACTAAAATTATATTTTAACAAAGTTCGCCTGCCTCCCCCAGTCCCGAGCACACCAGGTGTCGGGAGATCGCGGGGAATGGGCTGGGTAGCGTTTACGAGCTGTGAAGCCGAGGATGGGGGAGGTTCTGTGTGCGGTGTTAGTAAGCTAGCACTGGGTTGTGTCGGCCAGCCAGCGTTAACCAAAATCAAAATAGTAGTGGTGCGACTATGGCTCGCAAGGTCCCATTGCTATTATTAGTCATAGAGTATCAATCAGGTCTATTAAGCCTTTTTGCCAAATGGACCACCTTCAGTCATTGATGGTTTTGTGGTTTCAGTTGCGCAGTCGAAAGGTTTCTTGTTCACGTTGATTCACTTAGGGTTGGCGAATCTCTGGTCGTGATGGAAAATATGATGGTGATGATAAAACGTTCAACTGTTATTAATATTCTTCACTTGTTTTGGTATTATTTTTTTTGGTGTCCAAGAACATCTGTTTTAAGTATTTGGACCTCGTCTTTAACACAGAATGGAAAGACACACACAAGATAAACTGTTTGTGGGAAAGCCGATACTCTGCAATGATGTGCCTTTAAAAAGCGGTCTTGAAAACCAACTTTTACGCACAATGATCTTTTCAGTTAATTGGCTAAACTTTATTTTGGTTGTATAATCAATTGGGAGTTTTGCCGTGTATACAACAAGACTGCTCTTTTCCATTATACTTACACCAAAAGCGGTCAAAGATTTTATTTATTACACTTGTGCACATCTAAAAGTAAAGGTGAAGTTTAACCTGGGGGGAATGTGAGGAACACGCCATCTTTCCCAACCTTTCCGAAAAGTAGTTATGTCTTAACCTACGTATTAGGAGTAAGCTAATGTTAACCATCGTGATTGGAACTGAAAATAAGACGAGGCATGGCAGTACCCTTTTATCAATGTTTTAGTCTTGGGTCTTAACGTTCAAGCAGAACCCATTTTCCTTTTCAAACTGTTTATATTCCAGAAAGGGATTAGGAAGGATTCTAAATATTGCGGACTGTCAGAAGTTTTGAAAGCTTATGACTCAACCAGCTCACCATTCCACATCCTTTTTTTTATAATTCAGATTGGCTGCATTTTCTCTTCCTCTTCTCCCCCTCTCGTTTGGGTGAGCTCCTAGAGCTAAAATGCTTTCAAGCCTCTTAAAGACAGGCACTGACATGTTGTATGGCAAAGCTTATCTCTTGTCTCCATGTCTGCAATGGGACGGCCATGCAATCTCGGTGGTGGCCATATAATCTCGGGCTCGCAAGTGACCGCAGAGGCAAAACAAATGCGTCGTGCTGACAGCAAACAAAGAGGGGATAATCTCATCTAGTTTCACAATCTATGATATGTGATCCCCTTCTCTCCTCCCCCATGGCCCTTACTCTGTCACACTGCAGACTGAGTTACATACATTGGGGAAAGAAAAAGCAACCTTTTTCAGTATCTGAGCCCTGCCCCACCTCACCTCGCTTTTATGTCTCTTGTCCCAAATTTTGACCCCTGTTAATCGTTTTGATGGGTTTGGTGAGAGAGAAAGAGTGCGTTTTCATTTATTTTGAAGATCTAAGAGATGATCCAAAACAGCTGAGCTCAGAAAATAGACTTCAGAAGGTGATTAGGTTCTACTAAAGAAGATGTTGGTTGAAAGGAGCCTTTCATGCAACTTGTTTTAGTCCTATTCTCTCTTTAGCGACGGACAGTGTTGTATGAATGATTGCACTCAAAGGTTCATTTTGTTTTGTGTTGGCATCGTGTAGACACTATTGTGTCATGATCCCTTTTTGATTATCTTGATAAATTCCCAACTCAAACCCTACACCAGCGTCCCCTCCCCGTGCATGCTCTTGGATATTTCCATATTGTGGATGCGGCCATCTCACGTTCCCCCCCCCCCCCCCCTGCCTCTCCCGTCCCTCTCCCAGGTGGTCCGGGCCCGGCTGGAGCAGCAGGGTGTGACGGTCCGTGATGTGAAGCTCAACGGCTCGGCCGCCAGCCACGTGCTGCACCAGGACAACGGTCTGGGCTACAAGGACCTGGACCTGATCTTCGGCCTGAACCGCACCGACCACAAGACCTTCCAGCTGGTGAAGGACGTGGTGCTGGGCTGCCTGGTGGACTTCCTGCCCGAGGGCGTGTGCCGCGAGCGCATCTCCCCCATGGCCCTGAAGGACGCGTACGTCCAGAAGCTGGTGAAGGTGTGCAACGACACCGACCGCTGGAGCCTCATCTCGCTCTCCAACAACACGGGCAAGAACGTGGAGCTCAAGTTCGTGGACACCCTGCGCCGGCAGTTTGAGTTCAGCGTGGACTCGTTCCAGATCAACCTGGACTCCCTGCTGCTGTTCGACCGCTGCTCGGAGACGCCCATGTCCGAGGCGTTCCACCCCACCGTGCAGGGCGAGAGCATGTACGGCGACGTGGAGGAGGCCCTGGGCCACCTGCGCACCAAGACCATCGCCACGCGCTCCCCCGAGGAGATCCGCGGCGGCGGCCTGCTCAAGTACTGCCACCTGCTGGCGCGGGGCTTCCGGCCGGCCTCGGAGTCGCACATGAAGCAGATGCAGCGCTACATGTGCTCGCGCTTCTTCATCGACTTCCCCGACATCGGCGAGCAGCACCGCAAGCTGGAGGCCTACCTGCAGAACCACTTTGCGGGCATGGAGCACAAGCGCTACGAGTGCCTGGTGACGTTGTACCGCGTGGTGGACGAGAGCACCGTGTGCCTGATGGGCCACGAGCGGCGCCAGACGCTGGCCCTCATCTCGGCCCTGGCGCTGCGGGCCATGGCGGAGCAGAACGCCATCCCCGCCCTGGCCAACATCACCTGCTACTACCAGCCGGCGCCGTACGTGCGCGACGTCAACTTCAGCAACTACTACGTGGCGCAGGTGCAGTCGCCCGTGGGGGCGTGCAGTAGCGCCGCCTATCAGACATGGCTGCCCTGCAGCTGAGGCCGGGCTGTGACGTGAGGACAATCGCTGGTGGGGTTGGTTATGGCTGTTGTTGTTTTGGGGGTTCTTGACGTTGACTTTTCATTGATTTTGAGCAGAGTTGTTATTATTTACGGTGCTCGGTACGTATGTAGCAAAAAAAACTAATTTCTTGTCCTGTTTTGGTTATTTTTGCCTTTTACTCTGACACTATTCCACTAAGTTATATAATTTTTTTTTTCCTATGGCGGTTTCATATCAACTTGTTGATGTTAAGTAAGACAAAATGAAGCATTGATATGTGAGGAAGGAAAGTTTTGTTCTATCTCTCTTCTAGTGGAAGCTTATGGCAAAGTAAATAACTGGTTTAAAGCGGAATGCTGCATTCTGCAATCTGTGGTTTCAACTGACCCGAACGTCACCAAAGTACCAAAGAAATACAACTCATTGTGTGTTAAACAATGACGTGTTATTCCAAGTGCCTGAAAATGACTTAGTAGATGCAGTGTAAGACAATTTTTTTTTTATCTTTTTGTTTTGTATTCAGGTTACTGTAAATTGATATACTTGGTCAGGGTACTTTGTTTGGAAATTATTAAAAAAAATA
This sequence comes from Gadus macrocephalus, assembly GCF_031168955.1. Classification (NCBI taxonomy): domain Eukaryota; kingdom Metazoa; phylum Chordata; class Actinopteri; order Gadiformes; family Gadidae; genus Gadus; species Gadus macrocephalus. The sequence continues at coordinate 7,366,106 of NC_082403.1, forward strand.
AAAACAAGCTATGGCAACCTGGTCTTTTTTTGCACATAAAGAACACTTTATGAGCCCTTTGCAATGAGAATGATATGATGGTTTCTTGGAGCCTGTAAACCGGATGATATTTGTGTGGATGGCAACGGGACGATAAACTTAAACAACGCAGCAAAGACTAACATCCGCGTCAACATTAGGGAAGCACATATTCAGAAAATAGTCTCCAGGTTTTTCATTTTAGTCTTTGTGTGTTCAAATAAAAGTCCCAATGAGTGCACCATGTGCACTCCTCCCTCCACTCCACGATGGAAACGGATTCACGGACATGTTGTTCTTGGGGATATGGAGGGAATTCTTCCACATTACAAGCTGGTCCTGCCATTCATGCCGTCATCCTGTTTTTCCATGGCCCCTATCTCCGTCTGCAGTCTACTGTCCGTGCCCCCCCCCCCCCCCCCCCCCGAATCCATCTGACCTCAGCTTGGTCCCGGCACTAAAGCGTCGGGACAAAGCAGCTGTAAATCAGCGGCAAACCGGGAAATATGAGTCTGTGTCTCAGTGGTCCTTTACTCCAAATTCACTTGAGTCTCTCGTTTCTCATGAGCACATTTGCTCCATTCATTTGCCAAATACTGGACACAAACAAAGTGTTGTTTCTCCAGGCCGGCCCTTAGCATTAGAAGAGGGGGGAATGGGCCAATTCCCTTATGTGCGGGCCCTTTACATTAGCCCCTGCACTCTGACTCACCAGGCTTACAGGAAGGAGAGACCCCCCCCTCCCCCTTGTGTGTGTGTGTGTGTCTCTCTCTGTCTCTCTCTCTCAAATCCCTCGGTGTCATACAGGAAGAGGAGATTCTATGACTTATCTTGGACGATCCCTCCAGTGAAGTGTGTGTGTGTGTCTTGGCCGGCCGCGGCCGCCGAGATCTGTGTTGTAAAAAGGAAACAGGGGATGGTGTGTGTTTTCAGTGGGGTGGGGGGCTGCCCTGCAGCACTGTCTGTTGCTAGGGTGGCCATAACATCCAGTGTTGCGTTCACACCCGGGCTCGACATTTCGGCCGCCACCAGAGTCAGTGTGACCTCCTCTTACCCGCGTTGCCCCGGTATGACGGCAGGGTTTATGAGGTTTGGTCCTTCTTGATGATAGGGATTTAGGGAGGAATACACAGTATACCCAGAGTAAATAAAGGCTGAATGGCCTTCTAGGCTAAAAGCAGAAAAGTATATTCAGGGGTTTACTGGTGCACTCAAATGCAACACTGCCAGAACGGACACGAAAGAAACGTCTGGGATTCAGTACTGAGCACACAAGGGAAATATCCTTCTCTCTCAGACGTTGTTTTCGAACAAATAATGTTTTATTTTAGTTAAAGTAACACAGTGGGGAATTGTCCAGTGGGGAAACTAAGGGGGAGAGACACAGCTTTCTCGTATCCTTCTAGTACGCTAAAGCCTTCTGGTCTCCTGGGGACGTCTCGTGACTCATCCGGAGATCCCATCTGTACAACATACTTGCCAGTTGTGTGGAATCCTGATGAGTAGTGCACAATGAGCAGTACACAATGGCCAGGCCATGGCCGTCAGTCCCTGGGTATGTTGTCGTTGCATTCCCACGAGGACGGACGCAACTAACACGCTGTGTAATTTTAATTGCTCTTTTATTCGTGCCATTATCTTTTTTGTGTCTAACCTGCGTCCAAAAAGATTAGTACACAAACGTCAACGATACAAAGCCGACGCCTTTGAGCCCCGCTGACGTGTTTGCATGCTAACTTGAGCTAATGCTCAGCTAATGCCCTAGCACTGAGGCTAAGCTTAGACAAAATTCTTTCCTATCGTTTCCACTCTACTTGGGTGGGCTCCTCTTCCACCACCTCACCGTCGGAGAGACGGCTTTGACTCTTTGACCCCCCGACCGGAGAGCTTAGGCTTGGTATCTCCCCTCCAGCTGTGTGTATGTATGTATGTGTGTGCGTGTGTGTATATGTACGTGTTTGTGTGTGTGTGTGTATGTATGTGTGTGTGTATGTTTGTGTGACTTTGCGTGTGTGTGTGTGTCGGAGACGTATGGTCCATGTTCACTCAGTCCAATCTTGTCATGTTTAGGGGTGCTCTTGCACGGCGGCTGATTAGATTACAGGACTTGTCTCATTTATCCCGTGAATGGTCCCACCTGCGGGACCTCAAGAAGCGAGAGAGAGAGAGAGAGAGAGAGAGAGAACGAGAGAGAGAGAGAGAGAGAGAGAGAGAGAGAGAGAGAGAGGGATTCTTCAGAGTTAACAGGCCGCTCAATATCATCTGCTCCCTGCGTTCTATCCTAACATAGCTTTGCGGTCGAGGGGAAACTGCGCTGGATAAATAAATAAATGCATTGTCTGATGGCGACCCGCACCGCACAGCTGGTTCCTCTCAAAGGCCAGTGTGTCAAACCCCCCCAGTGAGCAACGCAACGTGGCCTGCGTGAGTGACTGTAGATTAGCGCAAAGTGTAAAGTAAATACAGGCGACCGGCTGGAGAGTCGGTGTGCTTTATGGTTAAGCAGGGGGGGCTTTAACGAATTATTAATCCAATTAAATACTACTACTAATCCCACGGGCAGACTTTCGAAAACAAAATGAGCATGGTGGAAGTGTGACCTCTCAAAGGCCGCGATTTTTAATTAAACCTTTATAGAAATACCATCTCTTTCTAAAGCAAGGATACAATAAAATGCAATGAGTCATTGTGTAAAAAAAAAAACGAATCCCGCAGATCAACTCCAATAAAGGCTAATTAGCGGCTTCAGGGTGGGGGAAGCGGTGCTCCAAGGTAACCCTCTCGCCCCCACCCTAGACCCTTCGACAGCGGGGGGTCGGTCTCATTCCCACTCCCTCCTCTACGTCTCTCTGACGCTCGCCCCATTTCCTAGAACTCCTTCCGCTGTTATCCACAGAACCGGTCCTGTAAGTTTCAAGTTCCATCTTCGCTTTTATCGCGCTAGTGATGGACTCTCTGTGTATATGTGTGTACATGTGTGTGTATGAATCTGTTTGGGGAGTTCGTCGGCTGAATTCAGACGTTTGTTTGCTTGGGCCAGAGTGTCTGCTGGTTCGGTACTCCAGTACTGCAGTACAGCAGCGCTGGTACCTGGGTGGTGAGTCACTCGGCAAAACGAGGCCCAGCCATAATTTCCCCTATAAACGGACACCGACAATTGCTTCGGCAGTGTAAACCATTCACCAAAATAGCATGGAGAAAGAGAGAGAGAGACAGACAGACAGACAGAGCGAGTGGAACACAGAGGCACAGAGAGAGAGGGAGGAAGACAGGCAGACCAACAGACAGAGAGAGTGAGACACACACACACACACAAACAGAAAGAGAGAGAGAGACAGCGAGTGAGACACAGAGACATAGAGTGACAGACGGGTAGGCATACAGAACGAGAGACTGACGCAAACAGACAGAGCTACCGATATAATGACAGACAGGCAGACAGACGGACAGACAGAGAGAGAGTCAGACAGAGAGACAGATATAAGAAAGACAGTCAGATAGACAGAGCACCGAGAGAGAGAGAAAGAGAGAGAGAGAGAGAGAAGGAGACAGTGATGTGATGCACGACTCTGTCACTCTCCCCACTGCCCTGGGACAAATGACACCAAAGCCTCTAATTTGGTAAGTACATCAGAGGGGCGGTGTTCTTACAGAGCGGGCCTCGTCTCCCCGGCGCGTTTTCACGACCAACGCGAGGAGAGGCGTCGCAGACGTCTCAGGATGACAACGCGCGGCGCTTCTTTGAGTCATATCCACACCTAAAATAATAAAGTGTCTTTTTAAGGAACCCTCTCCAGACCAATGAGGGTGTAGTCCGTGTATTGTAAACTTTGAGGGGACAAGAGAGAGAGAGAGAGAGAGTGGGGGAGAGAGAGAGAGAGGGAGTGGGGGAGAGAGAGAGAAAGAGAGAGAAAGAGAGAGAGAGAGAGAGAGTGGGGGAGAGAGAGAGAGAGGGAGTGGGGGAGAGAGAGAGAAAGAGAGAGAGAGAGAGAGAGAGGGAGTGGGGGAGAGAGAGAGAAAGAGAGAGAAAGAGAGAGAGAGAGAGAGAGTGGGGAAGAGAGAGAGAGAGGGAGTGGGGGAGAGAGAGAGAGAGAGAGAGTGGGTGAGAGGGAGAGAGAGGGAGAGGGAGAGAGAGAGAGAGAGAGAGGAGAGAGTCTGCTGCTGCAGCACACTGCAGAAGTTCTTTGGAAAAGTTGAAGCAAATGAGGAATGCGTTTCTTCCACCAGACGACTTGGAAAAGCTCTCTGTAAATAACCCAGCCAGTGTCGGCCATGACGGGCCTCAAACCAAGAAGCCTTCCCCTAATGTTATCATTATCATCATCATTATCATCATCATTATTATCAATATTATAAATATTCAAACCCAAGCTTTTGCCCGCTTTCCAATTGGCCTGTGGGAGGAGACCCAGGCCGGGAGGGGGGCTGGAGGTGGGGGGTGTTTACCTCCCTCGGCCCCCACCCGACCCCCTGCTGCTTCCTGACGGCCGCGCCAGTAAACACCCTGGTGCTGTGAAAGGTCACCCCTGTTCGTCGCCCCCTTGGCTCGCCTCATAAATATCAATGACCGCTGTACCCCAATGTTAACAGTGAAGGGAGGCGGAGAGAGGAGGGGCAGGGGTAGGGGGGTTTGTGCAGATTGGCCGACGTCGGCCAATCAGAGTCTCATTTTAACGTCTAACTATTTTCTTTACAAACTGAGAGTTTCCAAGAAGACACATACTTCTAACCATGTATCCAGCACATCTGCTTTAATCAGGTTCTAGAGAAAAGAGTTAGCTGTTAAGATCAGCCTCTGATTGGCCGATGTCGGCCAATCAGAGGCTGATCATAACGTCTAACCCTGCGTTCACACCAAAAGATGCAAAAAGTTGACGCGCGACACGATCCCATTCAAAGTGAATGTAGAGACGCGTTGCTGCTTTGCTGCCGCAGCACTTGCTGCCGAGAAAACGGGCAGCAAAATTAGATTTGCGGCGCGTCAAAATCTGATTTGCAGCGCAGCATGCCCGTGCCCGCTGCCGGGCACGGGCGGCGGGCGCGTTCACGTATTTTGCGGCGCGTCAAATGCTGCTCGAGTTGAAATATTTCAACTTTTCGGCAGCAAACGCGTGATGACAGCCAATCAGCGTTCAACAGCGTTGCCACTGAGGCGTTGCCACTGAGTGACATGCCGTAACAGCCAATCAGTGTTACTCCCTTGGAGTGAGCTTGAGTTCACTACCTGATCCAGATCAAAGCGCTAAAATGGAGGAGAAGATAATAATTGCGTGTCCAATACATATATATATATAAGTAGGCTATAAATGTCCAACCGAGAGATCCTAGCACCGATCCTAGCTAGCAGGTCATCAAACTGGGCCGGAGTCAACCTCAAATAGCGCTGGAAGCGTTCGTCATCCAGACGGAGCTCCTGCAGAAGACGGTGAAATTCACCGAGCTCTCTACGGCTCCGAATGGTCTCATGAACCCATAAACGACGGGCATTCCGACGTCTCTCCCTCTTCCACAACAGGTAAAGACATGCAATGCTCGTAATGTCGGCCATGGTTGTGAATTAATTCAGAAGCACCGCGGGCAAAACTTGCCGCGCAACAAAACTGCGGCGCAGCAAAACTTTTGCGGCGCAGCAAAACCTTTGCCGCGCCGCAAAACCTTTGCCGCGCCGCAAAACTTCGGCGGCAACGCGTTCGGGCAGCAAATGCATCTTTTGGTGTGAACGCAGGGTAACTCTGTTCTTTACAACCTGAGGGATTCACAGGACACGCGTACGTACAACCATGTATCCAGCACTTCTGCCATAGCTTGAGGCAGATCCTTAATCCTTGTTTATAAGCCGCCTATAAGAAGTCGTCTACGGCTGAGTGCAGTGCAGGGTGACGGTGGCTCTCATATACATTTCAGACTATTTCAATCCTTCCTGGGTGGCTGACGTCTAGATGCTCCAGATAGAGGGGGGGGGGGGGGGGGGGGGGGGCAGCCGGCTCTCTTCCCCTGCCGGCTCTCGAAGGGCTGAAGTGCTACGCATTAGCCGGGGGATTACGCCCGCTAACACCTTAATTGGTCAATGAACCGGGGGGTTAATGAGAGGGGCTGATTCGACAGATCTGGAAGGCGTGGTGGGAACGTAGAGAGGGAAGTGTTGCGATAGCGTATTAGTGGATCTGGTGTTATTCCCGCAGAGAAAGTGGTGAAGGGTCGATAAGCTGCCGATCTGTTTACAATTGGACGTCTAGAATAAGAGTTGAGATCTTGGTTTGGAAAAGGAAGGATTTTACTCACACACTCGTGGTGACATTCATTTTTGTGCGTGTCTGTGTGTGTTTGTGTGTGTGCGTGTGTTTAGTAATGGGAAATCCATATGTTGTTTAGCTTTTTCTTATTTTGAACTTTGCTCCCTCACGCTGTCTGATCTAGCTACACTGTAGGCTACCAATTACCTCTGGTCTGAACTTGGGGCCGGGGGGGCTCACTGATTGTCATTCGTTAAGAAGCAAAGACCCCTTGGGTAGAACGTAGGAACCTCTGTTCTTCAGTCTGCTAACCAGTTGGAGACATGGAGCCTTACTGGCATTTCGTCTGAGAAATGCCAGTAGGAAATTTCCACCAACATTCTTCCTCACTCTTCTAGAGGAGAATTCTGCGTGCATACAGTTAGCAGGTATATTGTACTACTATTGTGTGCTTCGTCGCATTCAGAAGTCACATCTGTCCTAGACAGGTCATGAAGGGATTGCCGTGACAATCAGGGGGCTTGTCATGACTACCTAACCGGAAAATTCTGCAGAAATAAGTCTGGACAGGTTAACCATGCACAGCTGGAGGCCGGGTCACAGAGCTCTTCCTCCCCACCGGACGGCTGAGGTGAGGACCAGGCGCCTGTGGAAATTAGATTCAGGTGTTTTCAGCATGCTATCCTGAAGGAAGAAGAGTCCAGGCAGGTGAGACTAAATGTTTCCTGCTATTATCTTACAGTACACAGTAGTACAGTGCACTGTAAGATAGTAGCAGGAAACAAGTGGGACATGTTAAAGGCTGATACAAGGCTGATTTATGAACTAAATATTAATAGTGTGTGTGTGTGTGTGTGTGTGCGCACATATACAGTGTACTCTCTGATGTGAACATCCCAGACCTTTTCAAATATATGGGCTAAAGGGGATGTTTAGGTGGACTCTTACGGCCTCGGATCCCACTTCAGCTGGCATTTTACATACAGTATGAGTTTACTTTCCGTCTCCGGGCACAGCTGGAGGGTGTGTGTGTGTGCGTGCGCCGTGCATAGGCTCTGACGCCGTCCACTGTGTTTTCTTAAGTAAAAACGTCTGCACGCGATGGCTGCCCCCGGGGCCTCGTGCGGCTGCGGGCTCCCGGCTCCCGGCTAGGGCTTGTGGGCTGTCACATGGCTCGGGGCTGGATGTGATGGCTGCTCAATTAAATTGTGTGTGTGTGTGTGTGTGTGTGTGTGTGTGTGTGTGTGTGTGTGTGTGTGTGTGTGTGTGTGTGTGTGTGTGTGTGTGTGTGTGTGTGTGTGTGCGTATCTGTGTGTGCATATCTGTGTCAGTGCATATCTGTGTCAGTGCGTGTCTCTGTGTGCATGTCTGTGTGTGTGTGTATGTGTGCATGCGTGTGTGTGTGCGTATCTCTGTGTGCGTATCTCTGAGTGTGTATGTGCCATGTGTGTTTCTGTCTGTGCGTGTTTGTGTTTCAGGGGGATAAGTGGGTAATTGCTGCTGCTGTATGGGTCAGAAATTTTGCTGACCGGAGTCCGCGAGTACATTCAAACACTTATTTTTACTTTTCCAAACACATTTGGAAGTTATTAGAAATATGATTAGAGAAACATTACTGTGTCCAAAAATACAGAAATGGTCTATTAATGAAGGCGTTGAAAAGGAACTACAAAGTCAACATTTACTGATAACCCACAAAGTGAGGAAGGATTTCCTACATGAGCTAGAATGCACTGGGGAGTTAACCCAATGGAAAGACTGGTATAGTTGTGAATGTTCGAAAAGCTTTCTGCGAGTTTAGTCGAACTGGTTCTTTGGCTTCACAATACTTTGGCTTGAACAAAATATGCTCATTTGCGAAAACAACATAGTTAAAAATACACCTCTAGTTATCCTATTATTCAACACATTATTTCTGTGGCTGGCATTTTTTCAATTCCAACGGTCCTGTCATTTAATACATTCATCAATCATTCATCAAACCTTCCAATTGACAAGGTGACACAACACAAGCCTATTCTTGTTACACAAACTGACAAAAACGACAGTCTGGCTGAGATAACGTCATGGCACACAAACACACACCCCACACAATACGCCTCCACTCTTCAGGCGAAGCTACTGTTGA
>NC_082403.1:7374584-7484985 GCF_031168955.1 Gadus macrocephalus
TGGTGTTGAGGCAAGTGCACCAATCCCACAGAATTTAACCAGTGGGTTCATCAGCCTCATTAAAAGGAGAGGAAAGAAGAGAAGACCGAAACAAACCCAAAACATTCGTATTTCAAGACAACTCCAGGAAGATACTTCCGCGCCTGTTCACTGCCGACAACACCTCCTTTGAAATGCTGAACTTCCCCGAACAGAGGTTTTCCTGCGGTTTCCTTACCCTGGCTTCAAACACATCTTTTCTGTTTTTGAGGGGGGGGGGGGGGGGGGGGGGGGGGGCGGGGGGGGCGGGGGGGGGGGGGGGGGAGAACTTTCCAAGGTTAAAGTTGCATTTCCATGCCAATCCGTGTTGAGGAGGGGAAAAACGTTTGAAAGTTCCTGGTCAGTTTCACAAACCAAATACCAGAACACAAGCTCGTCGGCCTGATCTGGAATTAGCAGACACATTTTACGGAGACAGACCTCTGCAGAGAACTACTCGCTTGTGGAATCGTTTTCGCACACGTACAATTCCACACATACTTGCAAAGGATGTTTTGGCTTTGAGTCTTTTTCTTTGGAGACTTGCAAGGAAACTTGAAATAAAAAATTCGAAAACCTCTTTCAGTCCTTGTTTTTCAATGCTCTCTGTTCTTGCGATAGAAGCTAATGGAAAGAGCGCCCTTAACGCTGCGGGATAAGGTAAACAGAGCGAACCCCCGTAGCTCCAGCATAAGAAGATTCAACCCGGCCGTGTACACAAGGGGTCTCGCCATCCAGCCGAGTGTGCCCATTATCCGTATGAAACGCTGTCATTACTTCTGAAGAACCGATACTTAGCAGGACCTGGATCAGACATTTACGAGGGGGGGAGGGGGACAGAAGAAGACATGTGTATGTGCTGGTCCAAAATAAAAGGGAAGAACAAGCTCAAAGTGCAGGGTGTTTGTTGTGGAGCACATGGCAGGACATTATTAGCCAACAGTTAGCGGTAACAAATGTAGAATCAGAATAAAGAACTTTGTGTCTCCCAGGCCGACGCTGGTTTTGAGGCCAGTAGTCCCGGCTTCTCTCCCTCAGCCACAAGGGAAAGCCAGGGCTTTTCTAGCAGACAAAGGCAAGTACTGCCACGACTGAGTCACGCGCTAACCAAACACACACGCACACATGTACAAACAAACACATGAAAACACACACATGCGCAGGTACACACACACACACACACACACACACACATACACAAGCATGTAAACAATCAAACGCATCAAATATGCACAAACACTGTACGAGTGTATGCACACTCAAACATAAACACGCACACTTTGTTGTGTCAACCTACGATTCAAACATAACAAAGACAGGGGGGAGGCAATAGGAAGTCAAAGGTTCTTGATTAGCTATTCAGGTGTTTCAAACTTCCCTTAGCTCGACTACCACTGAGCTCCATCGTTTCCCCATCGAGTCCCAACCTCAGCGACCCCCCCGAGCCATCAATCATCCCCCCTCACCAAAGTGAAATAAAAGTACGCAAACTGTTTGTGCTGCTATCTAAAGTTTGGCCTCGGTTTAAAAACAAACCACGGGTAAAAAAAAAAGACAGGGGAGACAAGGGGAGGTTTTTCCACAAACCCCAGTCGCATGGCGTACGGCGCACACGGTTGCACGCCTGGGTGTGCACACACACAAGCACACGTGTACACACATGCACAAACACACACACACACACACACACATGCAGAGGCCCACACACACACACACACACACACACCCACACCAACCCACACCAACACACACACGCACACGCACACACACAAACATGCACACAAACGCACACTTAAGCAGGTCTCTGGGCGCCGCGTGGGCCTGCAGGGCTGAGCTCAGGGTGGAGGCCGGCCTGGCGCTGCTGACTTCCATGGGGTTTGGACGAGGACCGGAGCGGGCTTTTTATAGACGAGGAGGCCGGGTGGGGTCACAGAGTGTGTGAGCCTCACAGAACTCCCTGGCTGTGGGGACCGGGAGAGTGTGAGCCGGTGTGTGTGAGAAGGCCCCGCTCTGTCAGCACGGTGAACACACACACACACACACACACACACACACACACACACACACACACACACACACACATACACACGCTCACACACACACACACAATGACACACACACGCTCACACACACATATATACACAAAAGGACAGGAGAGACAAAGAGAGAGAAAAAGTAAATGAAAGAGAGAGTAAATGAAAGAGAACGGGAGAGTAAGAGAGAGTGTAAGATAGGGAAAGAAAGAGTGAGAGAGTAAATGAGAGAGGGAGATCAAACGGACACAAAAGAAGAAGAAGAGTAGTGAGGAGATATGATCTCACTGTTTGTGGTTTCAAATGCTCTTTAAGGAGGAGAAACGGCCGATGGGGAATACAGCTAATGGTCTGAGACTGAGGAGGACAGAGCTGTGGCGCAAGGGGCTAGCCTCTCTCTCTCTCTCTCTCTCTCTAACGCTCTTTCTCCCTCTCTCTCTCTCTCTGTCTCCCTTTTTCTCTCTCTCCCTCCCTCCCTCTCTCTCTGTCTCTGTCTCACTCTCTTTCTCACACACACTCTCTCAGGAAATGGAAATACCCATGCCCATGGTATATGTGTGTGTGCGTGTGTGTGATTGTGTGTGCGCGTGTGTGTGAGAAAGTGCATTTGCACGCGCAAGTGTGTGTGCAAGTGCACTGAGGGTGTGTGTGTGTCTGTGTGAGTGTGTCACTGAGTCAGTGTGTGTGGGACTGTGTGTGAAAGTGTGAACGTGTGAGCCTATGTGTGCCAACAGGGTATACTCTATATGCTTCTGTGTGGAACAGCTTGACTCAAGAGGCTCACATGCATCGCTTTGCATGTGCAGTGAACTTCCGAAGGGGGAGGGAAGGGAGGGAAGGAGAGAGGGAGGGAGGGAGGGAGGGCGGGAGGGAGGGGCTGGGGGGTTAACCTCCCTGCCAATAACAGCAACATGGCAGGAGGATGAGAGAGCGCTAGCATACTGTCAGGAGAATGGGGAGCTGTGGAGCCAAGCGCAAGTTAACACATGAGGCCGGCCTGTGTCCATACCAGGGATTCTTCCACAGCGGCGCAACGGATGGGAACCGGAGCACCGGGTGTCCCTGTCCTCCAGGCAGATACAATGGAAGGTGTCTTAGATATCTTCTTCAATAGACTGATAAATAGATAGATAGATAAATAGACGGATAGATATACAGATAGATAGATAGATAGATAGATAGAGAGATCGATGGATAGAGATAGATAGATAGAAAGAGATAGATAGATAGATAGATAGATAGATAGATAGATAGATAGATAGATAGATGGACAGATGGCTAGATAAATAGATATAGATATACAAATAGATTAATCAATAAAAAGATAGAAATACATTGATAGATTGATTCAACAGTTCGAATATATGATAGAGAGATAGATGGGGGAAACAGACAAACAGAGAGAGAGAGAGAGATACAGCTAGAGGCTATACAGTGGGCTATGCTAGAGAGAGAGAGAGAGAGAGAGAGAGAGAGAGAGAGAGAGAGAGAGAGAGAGAGAGAGAAGAGAGAGAGAGAGATCTACAGCTAGAGGCTCAATTGGGCTGTGCTCGACCGACCTTTGAACCCAGATCTGACAAGCCGTTACAGTGACCCTTCCAATCTGCCAATTATTATTTTTCCTTCATTGTTGTCTGGCAGGGGTATAAACAGTGTTTGTTTCATGTTCAAACCTCGCCCACCACCCCCCCCCCCCCCCTAAAAAAAAAAGGAAAAGCCCTGGCTTCGCCAGTGAACCAACACTGTGTGTCAGTCATTTAATGCAGTTAGTCAGTCATGTCCAGGCATAACAGGCATGAGAACCGCCTTGATTGATGCCCTGCCTTTACCCTTAACATGCAAGGCTGGGGCCACACAGTACTTAAAGGCATGGGGAGGCCGGCTCCACATTATAGGGTATGACAAAAACAAGGCTGTGACATTGGGGGGCGGGGGGGGATGGGAGTGGTTGGGCCAAAGCGTTGGCTCTTGGGTTTCCGCTAGTAGCCTGCCTTCTGTGTTCCAGTTTCCCAGGCTTCTCCTTTGTCCCGTTCAGCTGCTGGAGTGCTACCAAAAAAGCAGACTCCATTATGGAGCCGTGACTCACCCAACACTCAGTGAGGCACAATGCATACAATACACGCCGACCATCTTCCTTCTCCTCTGTATACACGACGAGGTTGTGTAGGTAGCCCCTACTTGGATCTATAGCACCTGAGTAATGCTAGCTAGAGCTAGCTAGTTATTTAGTGCATTAGTTCCTTGTTCCGGTTGCCAAAGAGGAAGCTGACATCAGGCCAAGACAGACTGGAGTTATTTGTGAATGGGCCATTTAACCCGAAAAGGACAGACTGTGATTTGAGTCGAGTGGAATTTCAGCATGTTGACACTGGCACCTGTCTTGGCATCCTGTTTGTAAAGTACAGGGTATAAATGTGGACAATAGCAAGCCAAAGCCAGCACATATACTTAAATAAAGCATTCACAGTTTTATGGCTTGACGTTTGAATAAGTGGATCTAAGTGGCTTATTAACTAAATTTGATAGGAACTTAGGAACTTTGAAATGGGTAAAAGCCTTACCATAGTGCAACCTTTCCTTTCACTAGGACAGTGCCCTTTAATCTGCATTTTAATTGAGAAAATGCATTTTCAACATTTAATAATTGTATATGATCCATGTGGTGTAATAAGTATCTAATAATTGTAATAATGTAATTATTACCCTTTTGGGTATCAGGTTGAATAACGGCACTACTAAGTTAAGTAATAGGCCTACATTTATAGCTACAAATCTACAAATCAAGAAAAATGAATGATTTTTTAATGCTTAGCATAATTAAAAAATAAACACAAACTTTCTTTAGCTTCCCATACTCTCGCACGGAATCAATCGACCTCTGACCCGGAAAAGTATCCCACAAACAATAACAAAGTATGGCCAGACTCAAAGAGAAGAGAAAACAGCAATAATATAAATCTGACCTTTTCGTTTTGGAAATACGACAACTACTTGTGGTCGTTTACCCGAAAGGATGAATCACATTAAAATGTCTACTGCGCCCTGGTGAGAAATGTTTATCAACCAACTATGTTTATTATTGTTTTTAACAATTTATGATTGTATGAAGTAAAATATTTGGGGAGCTGTGTTTTGTACCAGACTGTAATCGGACCACTTAGGTTTCGCCAGCTGTTCGGCTTTCCTACTTTTTTTTTTATTACCTTCCCGCGGCTTAAATGCCAAGTCTGTTCCAATTGCCGTTCGCTGTTGCGAACGTGCAGACGTCAATTGTTGTGCTCTTACGTGATTGGTGGAGAATCGAGTAGCTCATGGGTAGTCTCGTAGATGACAAATTGAGTGAATAATTAGCGTACACTTATTGGTTGCAACGTTAAATGAAATGACCTCTTCCTTCGTCAACGATTAACAACCTTCTGTATATGGTTTAGTTGTAATTACTGATAGATTTTTAAAGGGGTGTGGTGTAACATGGGGTGAACCGTGAGGAGGATTCTGTTCCTGGAGGCGGGAGTTGTTAAACCTACCAGCCAATAGACGGGCTGCCTCGGAAACTCTCAGAGGTCTCTCGAAATCCATAGATACAGAAATGAAAAAATACAATGTGCAAAGACACGTGCAAAGAATGTCTTGCAACGACAAAATACAGTAGAGCATTATTAATGGACTTAAGCACTTGAATTGAATTGTTCCTAAATAAGCATGTGTCTTGAAATCAGTCGATGGGCCATTGACGCAGGCTTTTGCTCTTATAGTAGCTGCGGTGTGGCTGGAGATCCACTATTCTCTGCAGATTCGTTTTTCATCCGTCAAGCAGCAAACGCTGGCAGAGCTGCCGCTATTTAGCTTGGCCCGGCTTTTAAGAGGAAACGCGACAAGCAAACCATTACATACAATTTGAGAAAAAGTCAAACCGACTTGGCCTGAGCAATACACACAACTACCACAAACACACACGAGCATATACACACACACACACACACACACACACACACACACACACACACACACACACACACACACACACACACACACACACACACACACACACACACACACATTCACACACAACTCATGCCACCTCTTCCAACCGACATAGCTAGAAAAACACCAAAGGTGCAATCAGAGTTTATTTACTGTCTCACAAGCTCATGAGAAACAGCACATCAATAGGCAAATTCAAATAAAATTTAAATAGGGAAAATATGGGCGCTAGTTGCCTCTTGAAAAGGCTCACCGCCACACACCCCCTCCCAGTAGAGTCATAGGCTTTAATTGTGTGGAACGCCTGAGTTTCAGTAGTTAGAAGGACATTTCTGACTTTTTTCCCGTATAGGCAGTATTTTGCTATTTAGCTATATCCTTACGTTGCTTATATGTCATTAAAGGGTCATTGTAGTTACAAAATTACTTCCTATTTGTCTTATCTGAGAGAATGCAAGAATGTATTTTCCTTTTCCATTTTCGTCACCGGTTTCCCTGACCTTTTACTGAATGGTACCAAAATAGAGCAGGACTTTACTTGAACACGGACCTGTGTGTTTGTGTACGTCTTTCCACTGGTTCAAGCGAGCTGGTAAACCAATAAGATCACTGAGCCTTAATGAAAAGAGCAGGTGACCTATCTGGGGGAGTTGCCCGGCCACTACTTTGAAAGGACAATTACGGTTTGGTAAACAACGGATCCTTTGTAAGTACAAAAGTCTTGCGTCACCCTTGACCTTTTTTCTCCGGCGGGTTGGGGTATTGCTATTTTCCAAGACTATGTGAATTAACCGAAGACTCAAGATGACATGGGATGTCAGGGAGATGACTGGGGATCACTAGGATCACTATGGACCCATTCCGTACTGTCATCTTTTTTTTCTACTGAAAATGTCCTTTTGGTTTTTCCTCCACAGACAAATTGAATTTCTAGAGGATTTTTGAGCGTTATTTCATTTCAAACAAATTTGAACTAAAGCGATGACTTTAGTAAGTTACAATTTCCAAAAATTCTAAGAAACAATGAATGTCTTTGTCGTTTTGATTGATGTATAGCTATCTCAGCATGATTTGCATATTGATCATATTAAGAGTATCATATGCAGACTCACTCAGGGAATTCTTCGGACCACCGAAAGGCTTCAGATCACTAGTTTCAAAATATGTGTACTTTACTGCTTTTCCTAATACCATCACCAATGTCAGCAATAACAGCTGTTCCATTAAAACCCCTGCATTCAGCCACCGGCACCCCAAACCTCTATGGAGACCTCGCCCCCGCTAAGGGGGTGGGGGCTCAAGAGTCCACCCGCGCTAGGAAATCGAACACCGAGAACCTCTGGAACTTTTGCAGGGGTGAATGGATTAACCAACTGACATCAAGAGTTTTTTTGTACGCATTTTGTGCGATCAAGTATAGCCCCTGAGGCAGCAAAGATGATTAGATTACAGAGATTTATGATGGCGGAAAATGTCAATAGATGTAAATCTCAGAGAATAGCAGTGGTTACGCCAGCTGGAGGTTAGTTCGTTGACATGGGTTGTGATTATAGCATTTGCAATAACTAAGGGTGGTAGAATGTCCAGCCACCCGCCCTCTGTGTGGGCAGCCCTATGGAGCATATGCATTGTATGTGTTGGGGCCGTTCGGGAACTAAAGAGCTTGCCTGCGCAGTGAGTTTCTTCCCAGAGAGATTTTAATCTCCTCCCCTGTTGCTCTTTGGGCCCGCACCGTATGCCGCTGGGGTGAACCTGCGTCACACAAAAACAACAACACACACACTCATCAAGGGAAACCTCGGTTCAGGGTAAGAAATAATCGGTCGACATGCGCGCTCAAAAAAGGAAATTAACGTGTGACAGGTCCTCGTCAGTTCCCACCACCCACTGCCGAGGGAGGGGGTCCGAATAACAAGGACCGCATGTGCTGGACTCAAATGAAACACCTCCGTGCCTTCTGTACTGCTGCGGCGGTTAGACCCCCCCCCCCTGCCTGGCAGCCCACCACGCAGCAGCCCCCACACGCCAGGCCCCGGGTCAAGGCCGGCCAGAGACTGGAAGAGTCGGCTCACCAGGGGGGCGGCGAAATCCGGGATAGACAGCCCATCCGCTGAAAAAACAGCCAGCTGTGGCTCCAGCTGTTTGGGTCTGTGTGTGAGTGTGTTTTTTTTTGTTTTTGTCCCGGTCTCAGCTAAGCTCTCTGGTGTTGCTGCGGCTAAACGTGAGCCCAGGGGGAACAGGCCCTGTGGGCGAAGGAGAAAGTGGTAATTGGCAGGTACACGTCGAGCATTAGAGCTTAATAGCCACTTTATCTCAGGCTCAATTTGAAATGTGTTGAGTGAGTTGAGGGAGCGTGCTGTGCGTGCCTGGGCACGCGCTGCATCGCCACTGTGATCCTCCACAGATGTTTCCAGGTGTTTTTTTTCTCTCTTCCCTACCTTGTTGTCACAATGGCCGGCCTGTTGTTGACATTGTCGTCTTACTTTTTAAGCTTCTGTGTTTCTGGTATGAATCGCTAATTCCCATTTGACGACAATGTTTGCTGCCTGGTTTACACTTATCTGTGGTGATGAGTGTTCATCACCACAGACTGCGGCCCGACGTATTCCTTCATTCTGAGCACAAGGACAAACACAGACAGCTTAAGGACAGGATTTGTATTAATGAAGTATGTTAATTTTTTTTTATTTGGTATTTAATCTGTTATAGAGAATAGTGCAAACATCGGAGATATGTATGCACAATAGATATGCACTGCATAATACAGAGGCTATTTAAAGAGCCGCTTCTCAACTACTTATAAAGCTTTATCGACCATCGATAGAAATATAGCACCTTTAGGTCATCGGATTTTTACACCCAATCACAGTTGAGAAAAGTCCTTGAAAAAGTTTTATTATACTTACAGTCAGGCCAGACAGTTGTAAAATTAACTACTTAGTGCTCAATTAAATGCCTGATCTTCCATCTAAAAAAAACATGAACCCAGAGCCATTAAAATAGGCAGCCATACATATAATATTTAGCAGTATAAATAATGTACTTTAGATTGATATTCAACACTTGTAGCAAAACAAACTTTACACATGATCAAAACAAAGAGTATATTTTGAAAGCCGTTCTCAGTCCATACGTCTCTGGCCCTTGTGATGGAATCCCAATGTGTTGAACATTCACCAATCTTCCTTTAAGGAGAAGTGGGTCAGTAGATACAGTTTCCTTCCCGCTAAAGCTGGAGGTGAGTCGCTGTCTGCCTGTCACAGGACGTTCCTCTGGTCCGCTTGATTGGATTTTCCAAAATCCGAGTTCAGTGGAATCGACCCTGGCCCTCCGTCCAAACCTCCCCTCCAGGTCCACCTTCTGTCGGTCGGGGATCTGGTGTTCTAGGCCCGTGGCGGAGGCCCACCCTGCTGTCTGGTGGGCCCGGCTGACAGACCCCTGGAAACCATCCACCCCCCTTCCCAAGCCCCCCCCCCCCCCCCCCCCCTTCCAGATCCTCCCCACTCTTTTCCTGTCATGGATACCGGATCCTAATAGTTAACACATGCCACTTATTAAGAGGAGAGTGTGATGACACTCTCTCTCTCTCTCTCTCTCTCTCTCTCTCTCTCTCTCTCTCTCTCTCTCTCTCTCTCTCTCTCTCTCTCTCTCTCTCTCTCTCTCTCTCTCTCTCGCTCTCTCTCTCTCTCTTCCTCTCTCCACGGCCATTGCTTAGTGATATATTCCATAATATACCTGGGAGCAATTACGGACAAATCTAGCCCATGTTTAATTCCTCAGTATCCTTTAACCATAATGAAGTCCTCCTAAACCCCCAAGAAAACTGCATTTCCACACCATTTTGGGGGTCTGTAATATATCTGTTGTTTGTTAATAAGCACTGAGCAGCAAATTCCAAAATCGGTTTCAGTTGCTCTTCTGTTGCAATTTCTTGGAACAGAGCTCGTCTCCGGTGTCTCCGTTGCAGACTCGGTCCAGCAACGTGAAGTTTCATTTGAAAATTCAACTTGATGTTGAAGAACACACAGTCTATCCAACCCCTCATTTGTGCTGTCACATTGACGAACAGCTCTACTATTATAAGAATGGAAAAGTTGACTGCAGAGTAAACCCTGGGTTCTGTTTGATTATATAAGTCCACCTACTTATACAGTGCAGTTTGCACTTTGATAAAATCACGTTTCCCTCCAACAGTGAGTTTTGGACTCGCTGACATCCGCTACCCCGTGGGTTTATTGTTCACAGATTAATGTTCCTTTTGTTTCTTGTATAATCCTTCTTTTCCTAATATTCTGTAGCATGGGACCCATAACAATGTGCATCCTGGGAGTTTTCCTGTATTTATCCATAAGGTTTCTTCTCAAATGAACATGCTTAGCTATACATATTAAACGCTAATAGTATTTGACACGCTACACACATTTTATTTGTACAGTGCTGTTGTAGAGATTCAAAGACAGTACACATCACGTCAAAATACAGAGGAAGAAAACAACTAAATAACAATAATAGGTTGTACTAAAACATTTGAAAGCATGCAAACCAAGGGGCAGAAAGCAGGACAGAGGACGTCAAGCCACGAGAGGTAGAGAAAATAAAGAAAAAGGTATCTAGAAATATAAATGAGAAATGCTCCATTCTAAATCAAAAGCGTCAAAGCGTTATAAATCATGTCTCCCTACATAGCACTTCCCGATACTCCTAAGAGGTCGTCCACGGGATCAAGACGCATTCAACGGTGACTCAAAGGGCTCTACACTGGAGGAATGGCGGTCCTGGGGGGCTGGGGAAGGGGTGGGGGGTGGGGGGGGGGGGGACCGGTCAGGGGTCTCTCTCCACAGGCCCATGCATGCTGGGACATCATACTGACGGGGAGATGAAACGGGGGGGCACATGTGAAGGGGCCCACTGCCCTTTCTGACCAGAGTCCATTTCTCAACTGTTGAACTTTGGCCCCGCAAGAATTCCAGCCCATAGGATCAGTTAGAAGGCCAGTATATCATGCAAGGATTTTTGTTTGCTGATCTTTTTCATCTTTTCCCCCCCCTCAATGTCAACAGTAGTGCTCGAAAGAGTTCCACGTAATATCTTTTCACCATCGACCGCCCGGCTTATGATGTCTATAAGGTTGCGGGGCTGGAACATTCCTTACCATTCGTAATTGAGCAAACAAAATAATGTATTGTGTTGTGACACCCTGGCAGTAAGGGGAACACCACAGTTGTTGGCGCCTCTGCATGAGTCGAGCAAGGTGCTTTACATGCGCATTCAAGAAAGAACGCGAGGGAAAAAGGGCGAGAGAGACAGATAGATGAAGGGGGAGAGTGTTGGGGAAGAAACAGACATCAAAAGTACAATACATATGGACTGAAAAAGAAGTCAATCGCTCAACCACTGGGATTGAGCAACTGTGTCTCCCTGGACTGCTGTCAACCCATTCCTTCAAGGTGTTCAGTCGCCCGTCCCCGGTGTTTGCGTCCGGCCCCTGAAGAGCCTCAAGTCCCGACCTCACGTTCACCTCTGTGTGTTAGCGCTGCTCACGCATCGACATGCCCTCCTGCAGCAACGAGACGCAGACGCAGACGTGCTGCCAAGAGGTTGAAACAACTCCCAAGAGGGAGAGGAGGTATCTGGTCCGTTGTATTAGAGCGCTTGTGTGTATCCCACTGAAGAAATAAACGCCACAGAAGAATTCAGACGCGGGTCCGCGGTGACTTTAAGGTCGTCCTCCGAAGCTAGTCAAAACACGCAGGCCGCCGCCCACGCTGGTCGCCGCGTTGCCGGGGCAACGGCTTTCGCTGCCGCCTGAATTGTGTCTGTAGGCTTGGTTGTGGTGTGTGAGCAGACGAGACGCTGGAGGATAATGAGATGGCATGCATGAATGGGCATCCCTGCAGGGCCAGACACAGTTAATCACTTTGAATCAGGACTGGATAAACCCAGTTGGATACCTTCCACCTGTCACTAAGATCCGTACCAATCTGGATCAAGAACGAGGGAGAGAGAGCAAACATTAATAAAAGTCTTTGCATTGCCGGGGGTGGCATGGTGGCTTTTAATTTCACAGTGGGACAAAGGGAACCACGGTGTTTGGCTGACGTTCATCTTTGAGGTCATCTTCTAACGACTCCCCCTCCTATCGAGCTGGACTGTGGTCCAAAGAGAGCTGAGGTCCCAGGCCCCATCCAGAGAGAGAGAGAGAGACCTCACTGCTCACCAATAAACTGCTTGAGTTGATACAGCCGGGATACGGATCATCGACTTTAAAAAAATAAATAAAAGTTTCAGACTTTTCTCTGTCCCCTGTGGTGCGGTGGCTACCGTCGCAGATCGGATGGGCATGCACTTACCCGACGACTTTCCCCATGACACCCTTAATTAGGTAGGAACTTTCCTACGCTCGTAAACGCCAGTGCGACCATCAAAAGGGGAATGCTCGGAAACAGAGAGAGAGGCTCCAGGAATCACAATCGGCGGGCCGACGGAAGCCCGACGGATAACTATTTACAGTGAAGAGGGCCTGGGAAGCCGACCGAGGAGTGGAAAAATGAAACTGAATTCTGTGCAACGGATCGCTTTTGTGGAAAGTCTGGCTCGGGCCGACCGGCGATTGCATGGTCGCTGAACCTAAGGATTGCATAGTAGTGTGGATCTCGGCAGCTGCCACCGTTTGATATCGATCCCTTTCAAAGTGGCCCTTTCCAGTGAGCTATCGGATTCAGTTTCTTCATTCCTCTCTTTGCGTTGAAGCTAATGGGAATGCCGTCTGTGATGACGCATAGGTTTTAAGTAAGTTGGACAGGGCGATGTAAACCTGTCTTAGCCTGTCACCTGCTAAAATAATAACGGTGTGATGTACACCAGCAATATGATCACTCCGACGTCTTGCCTTTCTCTCCCCATTCCTTCTCCTTTCATTCCTCTCTTTCGTGTTTACACTACTACCATGATCATATCTCATTTCTTTCGACGTTTGTAGCATGTTTCATATTTAAGTTTCATAGCACGTTATTAATGCACTGTATGTCATAAACCCTTAATCTGAAGATACATTGCTCATGTAGAGCAGGCCTTAGAACAGAGCAGATTATCCCTGCAGCGTTTACGATACCTGGGTCTCTCGGCTTTATCTATCCCTATGTTCATCTGATTAGCCATGCTGATCACATTAACCTACCGCTAAAGGTAGGGGTCATCACACACTTGTGTGTGTGTGTGTGTGTGTGTGTGTGTGTGTGTGTGTGTGTGTGTGTGTGTGTGTGTGTGTGTGTGTGTTAGAGAGAGAGCAAGAGAAAGAGAGAGTGAGTGGGCTTATTATCTTTGTAAAAGGAAAGCCTTAGGCTACACAAAATATAAATCCCCTAATCTCCATTGCACAAACATACACAGGTGCAAACACACATACACACACACACACACACACACACACACACACACACACACACACACACACACACACACACACACACACACACACACACACACACACACACACACAAAAACACACACACACACACACACACACACACACACACACACACACACACACACACACACACACACACACGTACACAAACACACAAATGCGACTTTCTGCATCTTAAAATCAGAGTCAGAGACATGGCACTTTGACTACCCATCAGCCATCTTCATTAACATTCTTTGCATTTTTCTGTAGAATCCGTTCATGCATTAAAAGGTACAAAGCCATGTGGTTGCCATAAGGAGAGTAGATCGAACGTGCACACACATGCATGCCCACACACACATACACACACATAGACCCTGTGGCGTGTAAATGCTTCCCTACTTCCTGAGAAATACGTAAAATGTTGTTTTTGTCCCCCATAGTATCTTGCGGTTCCGTATGTACACATTTTGCTGAAGGAAATTCACTTTGCCGTATGAAAAGCATTGGTGGAAACAATGTTGACACTTAGCTGTTGAATGATAATTTCCAACCGTGCTTAGAAATGGAGCTTCCGAATGTACACCCGTTCTTTCTGTCTGTCTGTCTCTTCTGATTTACGTTCTCCCTCTCAGATCTATGCCCAACCTGGAGACATGATCTACGGCCAGCCAAACAGATGTTCAAACATGGAAGAAATGGGCGGAGAGAAGATGTGTCAAGCTGGTCTATTTTTTCAGCTTTGTTAGGTTACCACTATGGGTCCTTTATTTTTTTTTATTTGAAGTTTATTTGACGGGGAAAATGCACAATATATAATTGAGTACTTTCTACTAGTACTGCACTGTATACCTGCACACAGCTATACGGCTCAAATAAAAGTTATAGGTCTATGTGTGTCGTGAACGACAATGATCCAATCCAAAGCCTCATAAAAGGTGAGGCACAATGCAGTTGCTGTGATTTGAATTAGAAGAAAATGCAAAATAACGCTAACTAGCATCAGCATGAATCCCTCTATTAAAACCAAAAATATATGTTTTTAACCTGTTTGTGGATTTAATACATTTTAGTCATAAAAGTGGTTAAGGAGAGGGATGTGAATTTGTTACTTCCAGTTGTAGTTGTTGCGGAAAGCTTTAACAATGCTCTTGACCATTCTCGCTAACTAGCAACAGTTTGAACTTCTTTGACAGCTACTTTAACTGTTACTGAGATGATCCAGAGCTTTTGGCTGAACTTTTTTCCAATCACAACATTGGTGTCGCCTGAGCAGCTATCTTTTGTTCCTTCTCCAATTCTTCTCCAATACAGCTGCCTCTCTCTTGAACCTGCTGACCCATTATTGACGCAACCAGAATCATTGATTTTTTTTTTGTTGCAGGGAACATGGTCTTCCATTCCTTCGGAGGTATTGATAAACTTCACATTTGCCGTATCCTCCTGGCTAACAGACAAAGGCCTCTTTTTTGTCTTTTTGTGTGTTGCATTGGTGACTTCAAACGGATTCTTTTGAATCCATGTTGTCCAGCAAGGATTCTTTCTTAAAGCATATCCACAATGCTATGAACATTAAGGTTGGCCAAATAAGGCCCTTAGGCCAGTCTCCACCATCAGCTCGACTTCCTGCTCAAAGCTTAGCTTGTTCTTCGAAACAGACGTCTGAGGACCATTGAACGTAATCACTTCAGGCCCAAATGATGAACAGGGTGCCCTTCATGTGGTGCTGGCCTATTGGGCCGCTGTTTGTGTTGGCGCATCAATGTATGTGCATTTTGATTTACTACACTGCATTGCTTTGAGGAAGGTAGTAGGCACATTTTCTATTTCCAAAATTAAATGTGCCGATTCACCACTTCAGATACCGTATTGTTGAATCTGGCACTGCTGTGATAGTGTTCAAGCATCGTTTTGTGCATTTTTGAATGAAATAGCACCCCCGGTGGCCTCATACCACATTACATACGTTTTGCTGATATCTTTGACCCGAGTAAAAAGCAATTTACAAAGAAAAATCTCTCACTTTGTCCTATCTCCCCCTCTCTTATGTCATGCAGCAGTGTAGGCCTAAAATATTATTTTCTCGCACTTTTCAAGAGGCAATCCCCCGGAACTGCTTATCTTTATTTTTTTCTCGATTAGACATGGCTGACTGAGATCTGGGCCACGTTCCAATTATCCATCTATACCGTTACTGTTCACCCTCGTTTCCTAACATTTCCAGATGTGCTCCTTAAAGAAATCCCAGACTGAGGATCAGTGCACCCTAAATATTAAGTGCTTTGGACATCTTTTCGATTTCGTCATCAGACATAGAGCAAGTCTAATTAGCCCATGAAGCAAGTCTGAGGGTCGTGATCGGACACTTCACGCACCTTAAATGACAGCTTCCCACAGTGCTCCTGCCGAAGATTAACTGCTACTGCTCGTCTCCTTGAGAAATAGTGAATGAATTATTGGATGGGGGACCTAGAATTTTTTATTGAATGCAGCCCTGCAGTTGTACCTTTAAGCAGAGTCTCCTAATAACAATAACATAAAGAAGTGAAAGATCTCATGACTGTTCTGTTCCTCAGAGAGCTTGAGGGAGTGAAGGGAAATAACTAAATTGGAAAGAAACAGGCTAAATCATTATTTCAATGGTAGATCCCATGTACAACCAACACTTTATGCCCCTTAAATTTCAAGACGACCATCTGTATGCGGTTTATTTCCCTAATAGAAATAGTTTCCATGTCGTCTCTGGACTGATGAGTGTGAAATTGTACAACTTCTGCAGGTCAATGCAGCCAATGCACCGAAGGCAGGCTGGCCATTTTGTTTCATTTCAAGTTACCAAGCTGGCACCACCACACCGCAGTGCCTCAGAGTTGTTTTGGTGGAAAATTTTTGCTTTTGGTTTCCTGGATTAATAGGAACCCAGCATTAAATGTCAGCTTCCATTTGAAATTCGACATCCAAAAATGAAAAACAAAGCAGGGTAGACGTCGCACGCAGAAAATAGTTTTGTTGTTGAGCGTGAAGTGTACATGGAGAAACCGGATATGCCCGCAGTTGGTTTTGGACTATGATGGCTGGGTCCTGGCATTCGGTTAAACGGTCAATGGCGTCTAAGTGGACGCCGAGATATAGCTCCGAGCAGTAACCTCATCTCAAAAAATAGAAGGTTAAAATAAGGGAATAACAACAGGAGATATTTAGGGACACCAACATGTAAACCACATAAACACATCCGATGAATGAATGCGAGTGTTTGGAGTAAACACACTCCTAGGCTGCGCGACATGTGTTTAAATAACACTGGTGTACCCTTCCATCCCTTAATGTGCACTGTGACTGATTCTATAAATCAAGCTTAAGGGCTCTAAATCTGGGAAAAGTATTTATTTTATTTATTTCTTTTTGCAAGGAAAAAAATATTACTTGTATTCAGGGAGGTACAACTTTGGGATGATTAATACGATTATTGACTTGTTTGAAACGAGAGGTTTGATGCCATCACCCGGCTGGCAGTTCCAGGATGGCAGCCCTTCCACAGAATACTATTATTGCCAACGCTTCTCAATTTAGAGGATTTATGGATTTGACAGGATCCGTTTGTGCACTTAAAGCATTATCCTCATTCATTTGTGACCTGACTCGAGAACGTCTGCGTGTGTCAGACTATCGACTGGTGTCCCCGCCTGCGTATTCCATGACGGGCGAGTCAAAGGAAACTGTTGTGACTGAGTGACCTAATTAAACAGCTCTCATTCCTCCGTTATGGAGGTGCATGGAGAGAGACGGACTTCAGCCGACTTTAAAGGAAGTGTACACGCTGGTTTTCCCAGCCTGACTGGCAAAGGCAGAGGAGAAAGTAACCCCACTAAAGCAGAACAAATTGAGCTCTGTTGGGCCCGCTAAGTGGATAGAGAGGACCTTCTTTCCTTTCCTTACCTCATAGGAGAGATTAGTCCGCTTGAGGAATGAGCACAAGACTGTATTAGCACAGTGACCCAGCACCTCTGCTCTGCTCCAGCTTGGCCTTTCAGATAATAAGCCCCCATACACAACATGTAGCAAGATGCCACCTAGGGAACCTGAGGGACACACAACGCCTTTGAGAAAGGGAGTTGCGCTAGGTAGATGTGGGAGAGAAAGGAGACAAAGGTTATGAAGGTGCGCCTCAAATGCAAACGTTTTGCTTTATCGCAGTTCGACCCGTTTTCTGACAGATTTATGCATGGAAAAAGATAGTGGCCCGAAGCCTGTCTCTGTTGATTCACTTTGGTGTGCAGAGGTGTGTGTGAGGCATCTGTGAAGCGGTGTGTGTGTGTGTGTGTGTGTCTGTGTGTGTGTGTGTGTGTGTGTGTGTGTGTGTGTGTGTGTGTGTGGGGGGGGGGGGGGGGGGAGGGGGGGGGGAGGGGGGGTGATGCAGTGTGGGTGTGTGTGTGTGTGTGTGTGTGTGTGTGTGTGTGTGTGTGTGTGTGTGTGTGTGTGTGTGTGTGTCTGTTTCTGGTGTGTGTGTGTGTGTGTGTGTGTGTGGCGTGAGGCGGTGGTGTGTATGTGTGTTTCTGGTGAGAGGCGGTGTGTTGTCATCTGTCCTGAACCAAACACACACACCCACACACACACACACACACACATTCACAAACATGCAGTATATTTTTGGACCAGAGTTTGTATTAAACGCGAAGTGTCCTATGGGCGTTGCAGGCGGAGAATAAGCGCTCCATGCATGGCGAGTCACTGAGAGGAGAGGGTGGTCTTCACCGCTGAATGCATGGACACACAATGTTGGACGGATGGCAGGTTGTGTGTGTCTTTGTGGGTGGTGGTGGAGGTGGTGGTGGTGGTGGTGGTGGGGGTCTTTAGTGAGTATACCATCAAGGGGCCGTTTGTTTTTCCAAACTGGAAAGGGGCCATTTCCGCCGTTACTTTCCTAACCCCGTAGCACCCTCCCCCCACCCTCATCACTCACAACGCTCTCCCAACACGCGTTTTAAGCGTAAAAGCAACTGCAGCCCTCGCCGAGCGGCGTTGGCCGCATGAACGAGTGAGGTCAAATAGGCAGCTAGCAAAGAACCACAGAAAGGGCTTCGTTCACAGACAGCTCCACAGACAACAAGATTCCACTTCAGCAGGCTGTGTGTAATTAAGTCGTTTTAGGTAGGTAGCGATTTAACCATACTCGTCAGTTGTTGTTGGTTTTTTTGTTCCCCCCCCCCCCCCTTCTCTCTTGAATTCCACTGTCAGGCCAGGAAGACTGTCTCTCTATCATGCTGGCTTGGGCCCCGTGGGTTTCGCTAATTTATGTTTGCGTCTTTGTCTGCTGCCGCTGCCTGCCACTGCTGCTCTGGTCGTGGTGGTTTTGTGGTTTGGTTGCTGTGCTGGAAGGCAATGAAACGAAACGGGACAGCCATGTGTCCGCATGGCCATCAAGGGCTTCAAGATGGAGGGAGATGTGAACCAGAGATGGGGCCTGAGGGAGGGAGGGAGGGAGGGAGGGAGGGAGGGAGGGAGGGAGGGACAGGAGGGAGGGAGGGAGGGAGGGAGGGAGGGAGGGACAGGAGGGAGGGAGGGAGGGAGGGAGGGGAGGGAGGGAGGGAGGGACAGGAGGGAGGGAGGGAGGGAGGGAGGGAGGGAGGGAGGGAGGGAGGGAGGGAGGGAGGGAAAGTGAGCAATAGAGAGATAGACAAAGGGAGGGGGGAATACATTTTATACCAATAGCTTGTGAACCAAAGTAAAATAACTAAAGTAAGATGTAACAATGGGGAATCAGTCTAAAAAGGGTAAGAGTTGGGTCTAGTAATATAAACTAGAATGGAGAACAGATTTAGCACTAAGGAAACGCAAAGGATTTATTTCCCTGAGTGTCAGGGAACAAACCGACTGGCCTCTTCTTTGTGGAAAAGCCTTTCGGCAGTGGCTCACTGGGCTTTCGGGGGTGGAATAGTGTGATTTAGTAAGTCTATGTTTGTGTAAAGCCATTGCCTGACTCACGGGCTACATAGCAATTACAGTAAATAAATGATGTGTATTTTCAACCTATTTTTGCCTCTTCATTCAATACAATTTGGTGCATGTCTCCACACGCTTGGAGAGAGAGGGGGCGGGCGAGGTACAAGTGTGCTATCGCCAGGGTATTTTCAAGACCAATTGGAGATGGCACCACAGTTATTTCACAGTCTCTTATTCTTGCAGCGGGCGACCGGTACCTTGTCACTGCCCATCGCTGCAAATAAAGTTGGCCAGCTTCTGGTTTGTGATGTCACCTCCATCATCAGACGAGACTGCCCTGTAATCAGCCTGTCTCTGCTTCGTGATTGGAGTGGGCGGCCGAATCTGGCCCTGCGGACTCTGGTAGAACCGATGGCACAGAAACCCTCTGGTCTAATTTGAAGTCATCCCCTCAGTGTGTGTGTGTGTGTGTGTGTGTGTGTGTGTGTGTGTGTGTGTGTGTGTCTCTCTCTCTCTCTCTCTCCTCTCTCTCTCTCTCTCTCTCTCTCTCTCTCTCTCTCTCTCTCTCTCTCTCTCTCTCTCTCTCTCTCTCTCTCTCTCACTCTCTGGGTCTCTCTGCCTCACACACTCTCTCTCTCTCTCTCTCTCTCTCTCTCTCTCGCTCTATCTCTCTCTCACTCTCACTCTCACTCTCTGTCTCTCTGGGTCTCTCTGCCTCACACACTCTCTCTATGGGTCTCTCTCTCTCTCTCTTTCTCTCTCTGTCTCTCTGGGTCTCTCTGTCTCTCTGGGTCTCTCTCTCTCTCTCTCTCTCTCTCTCTCTCTCTGTCTCTGTCTCTGTCTCTGTCTCTCTCTGTCTCTGTGTCACTCTGGGTCTCTCTGTCTCTCTGGGTCTCTCTCTCTCTCTCTCTCTCTCTCTCTGTCTCTGTCTCTGTCTCTGTCTCTCTCTGTCTCTGTGTCACTCTGGGTCTCTCTGCCTCACCCTCTCTCTTTATGGGTCTTTTTCGTTCGCCTTTCATGGAACTAATGACCGACACACATCATTTGGGCATTAGTCATGATAAGCCTGATCCTCTCCAATCCAATTTGAGACACCGATATATGTGAGTCTGCCCCTGCGAGGACTAATCGGAAACCAGAAGCATATTTATTTCCATTTGTTCCATTATGGAGCATCAGTCTGCACTCAACCTCAGGGGGACACCATGATAACATTAAGGGGCGGTGCTTCGGCAATTTATATGGGATTTTTTATGGGATGTCAAAAGAAACTGCCTCTTTCTTGAATATATGAATGATAAGAGCAGTGCTTGTGTTCGGGGTCGAACAATACGGCTTTGATGCTACCTCAGCATCAGAAGTCTCTAAGCTGTTGGGGAGGGCATCTAGTCGGCACAGACGATTGAAGTCCCAGTCGAGGTTAGCTTTTCAGGCTAAGGGTGGGTGGAAAATGGAACAGACCCCGGAGATTAGGAGGCCATATATTTAAGCTAATACTAAACTGAAATCCAGCAATCAGTGCGTTAAGCCCCGACCTAGAAGAGCCATCTCCCCTTTCCTTTCCCTGGCAGGATCGTCTCATGGCAGCAGAAAACTGCAATCTAAGGCCAAATGACCCATGATGATAGAACCTGGTGAAGAGGCTGCTGACCTGCTAGAGATAGGACGGCTGTTTCAGAGGGAGGGTGTGTATCTGTGTGTGTGTGTGTGTGTGTGTGTGTGTGTGTGTGTGTGTGTGTGTGTGTGTGTGTGTGTGTGTGTGTGTGTGTGTGTGTGTGTGTGTGTGTGGGGGGGGGGTATTGAAGATATTGAGTACTGATTGTGTTTCTTTTTCCTACTGAAATTGAACCATCTTTATAGAGATGGGATGATGGCCTGCAATCACTCTGGCACACATAACCCCCGCGGTTTAGAACGCAACAAACAAATGAAGGCTACGACAACGGATCCCGGCAGCCATTAAAGGGGCCCCGAAATAGGCCCCGAAAAAAAGGCCCCGAAAAAAAGGCCCCGGGTAACGCTGTCCTCCTTCTCAAACCGTGTGATGGAACGAGGCGGATAAGTGGGAGACGGTGTGTGTGAGGGCGATGGGCCACTGAACTGAACAGCGGGGCGGCGGGGGGGGGGGGGGGGGGGGGGGGGGGGCTGAGGGCAGGAAGTGCAGAGAACCCAAACAAACCCGTTGCCCACTTGGAAAGTCAAGGCGATTCGCATGCGACTCCCACAGTCCAGACGGATACAAGGGAGGCGACCAGCGAGGTCTGGGCCGGGCACACACAGAGCCAGATGTTTGGCCTGCCGTTGACCCCCGCGGACACGGCAGGGCACCCCCCCTCCCCCCCCCCCCCCCCGTCCTCCAGCGCCGACAATGTCCAGACACACGTCTGTCCGTCCGTCCGTCCGTCCGTCCGTCCGTCCGTCCGAGCGCCCCGCCCCACCGAGGCCGTAAATAAAGCGGCCAACCAGAACAATAACAAAACTGGGAATCCATGTGAAAGTGACCCAGCAGCACGTACTTATATAGGGAGGCTGTCGTTGAGGTTTTGGGATCGGACAAACCGCAACAGCCTTTATTTGACACGGCGTGAGGACAAAACAAGATCAATGGGCGCTCTGGGCTCTGGGCGTGTGTATGGGGTGGTGGTTTGCGTGGTGGGTGGGGTATAATGACATCGTAGACCGGCGGCCATCACTAAGACACGCTGGAGGTATATAAGTTGGGGCAAAAAGGAAATGTATGCATTCATTGGCGCTTTCCAACCCTGATGTCTCTCTGACCTCAAAGCCCTTTACATGTCACGGCAATCACACGCATATACACACACGCACACATGCATGTATGCAGGCACGCTCGCAGGCACACAGACAGACGCATAGCATAGACCAACAGATTGAGGCAACGGTTTATAATTTTTCCACACTTTCGTATCCAATAGCAGGAAGAAATTGGATCTAACAAAATGTGTGTGATATTATGTATCTTGGTGTGTATGCAGTGCTTTTTTGCCGGTTTTGTTTCTGTTGCAAAACAAGAATCCACTAGAAAATGCTTTCCCTTCTAGAATCATGTACAGTTTTGGTGTTGGAGTGAAGTATTGAACCTTCATTTTTAACATTCCCTGGACTGGAATCCAACATTGATCCGTCGAATGGCTTGCCAGTATTACTTTTCGAAAGTGTTCTCACTCTTTCATTTCCCTCAAATATAATTTCTGTGACGGGACATTGCTGCCCCCTACTGGTTTTGGTCAATACTTTTATTTCTATGGTTTTGGTTGGTAAATGTTGCGTGATAATTGTGTTACATTTCAGGAATAGAGAATAGACAAGGGAGAAAATATACAGAGGTTAGGCAGGTTTTCCGTGAAATCAAGTCCAATTATTATTTTACAATTGGTACAAAATAAGTTTTGAGAATAAAAATTGCATTATACCTTGACCTCAAGAGGGCAGCAATGCTGTTTCGTTTCCCGATGCAATGTATTGTATAACACAGCATGTGATGAATATTTTGTTTACGTCATGAATTACAAAATTATGCAAGATGAAGCCCAAACAATTATCTTGCTCTCGAAAAGCACCTGCCAAGATGAATTCCTCCTGGTTACTAATCATTTCATAGACTAGCAATAATCAAATAAACCGGCCATTCACAGCATATCAGCAAGTCTTATGGAGCCTGGATGTCTATTCTCACCTGGAGCGTGTGTTTAAAGCCTGGTCATGCTATGTTTGATTGGCTTTTACTCATCAAAAACACACTGGTTTAATGAAGTTAACACACACACAAACACACACACGCACACACACACACACACACACACACACACACACACACACACACACACACACACACACACACACACACACACACACACACACACACACACACACACACACACACACACACACACAGATTTATGCTGTAGGTTATAATGAGACATAATGAATGCCTATTTATTCCATCTAAAAAAGCAATTGGTCCTAATGTAATTTGATTAAAGATGAGGCCAGTGAAATAGCCCATGAGATAAGAGATGATAGTCCGGGGTTATTGAGTCATGAATTCAAAGTAATATGGGAAAATGTTGGAATGGAATGTGGTCTGAGCAGGCAGAGGGCTATCTTCAAATGGGGAGGCATGAATGCAATCCATTGAGGTTCATTCCCCCTATCATGACGTAATGCAAATGGAAAGGGCGCTATTGGCCTGGATATAGGAGTTGCATGGCCACAATGGACCTATTAAAGAAAGGACAGCAGACTAAAACATGGCCGCCGATTTATTCCTATGAAAACTGCTCAATGGCGCAGAGGAACATCAAGGAGAGATTTGCTTACGCATCATGGGCGCCTAGCCAGTCCCTCGTGCATATGTGCCGGATGCAGAAATATTCTCGTTACCCCTTGTGGATTTTTCATGACGACAGATAAAAAACGACAGTGTTACCCGTTACGTTTCATTTGATAAAAATGACAGTGTTACCCGTTACGTTTCATTTGATAAAAACGACAGTGTTACCTGTTACGTTTCCTTTGATAAAAACGACAGTGTTACCCATTATGTTTTTTTCCATGATGACTGATGAAAAACAACAGTGTGACCCCTTATATTTTATTTGACAGGGACAAATGTATTTTTTTTTCGTATGTTTTTTTTCATGACGACCGATAAAAAACGCCAGTGTTACCCCTTATGTTTTTTTTCATGACGACCGATAAAAAGCAACAGTGTTACCCCTTGTTTTTTTTTTTCATCAAGACCAATAAAAAACAACAGTGTCACCCCTCATGTTTCATTTGATAAAAACGACAGTGTTACCCCCTATGTTTTATTCGATACATTTCGACAGTGTTACCCCTTGTGGATTTTTCATGACGACAGATAAAAAACGACAGTGTTACCCGTTACGTTTCATTTGATAAAAACGACAGTGTTACCCGTTATGTTTCATTTGATAAAGACAACAGTGTGACCCCTTATTTTTTTTTCATGACAACCAATAAAAAACAACAGTGTTACCCCTTATGTTTTTTTTCATGACGACCGATAAAAAACAACAGTGTTACCCCTTGTTTTTTTTTTTCATGACGGCCGATAAAAAACAACAGCGTTACCCCTTATGTTTTTTTTCATGACGACGATGAAAAACGACAGTGTCAAACCTCATGTTTCATTTGATAAAAACGACAGTGTTACCCCCTATGTTTTATTCGATACATTTCGCCAGTGTTACCCCTTGTGGATTTTTCATGACGACAGATAAAAAACGACAGTGTTACCCGTTACGTTTCCTTTGATAAAAACGACAGTGTTACCCCTTATGTTTTTTTCCATGATGACTAATGAAAAACAACAGTGTTACCCCTTATATTTTATTTGACAGGGACAAATATATATTTTTTTCATGAATGTTTTTTTTCATGACGACCGATAAAAAACGACAGTGTTACCTCTTATGTCTTTTTCATGACGACTGATAAAAAACAACAGTGTTACCCCTTGTGTTATTTTTCATGACGGCTTTGATAAAAACGACAGTGTTGCCCCTTATGTTTTTTTCCATGATGACTGATGAAAAACAACAGTGTTACCCCTCATATTTTATTTGACAGGGACAAATATATATATTTTTTATGGATGATTTTTTTCATGACGACCGATAAAAAACGACAGTGTTACCCCTTATGTTTTTTTCATGACGACAGATAAAAAACGACAGTGTTACCTGTTACGTTTTTTTCATGACGACCGATAAAAAACAACAGTGTTACCCCTTATGTTTTTTTTCATGACAACCGATAAAAAACGACAGTGTTACCCCTTATGTTTTTTTCATGACGACCGATAAAAAACAACAGTGTTCCCCCTTGTGTTTTTTTTCATGACGACCAATAAAAAACAACAGCGTTACCCCTTATGTTTTTTTTCATGACGGCCGATAAAAAACGACAGTGTTACCCCTTATGTTTTTTTCATGAAGACCAATAAAAAACAACAGTGTTACCCCTTATGTTTTTTTTCATGACGGCCGATAAAAAACGACAGTGTTACCCCTTTTGTTTTTTTTCATGACGACCGATAAAAAACAACAGTGTCACCCCTCATGTTTCATTTGATAAAAACGACAGTGTTACCCCCCATGTTTTATTCGATACATTTCGACAGTGTTACCCCTTGTGGATTTTTCATGACGATAGATAAAAAATGACAGTGTTACCTATTACGTTTCATTTGATAAAAACGACAGTGTTACGCCTTATGTTTTTTTTCCATGATGACTGATGAAAAACAACAGTGTTACCCCTTATATTTTATTTGACAGGGACAAATGTATTTTTTTTTCATATATATGTTTTTTTTCATGACGACCAATAAAATACGACAGTGTTACCCCCTATATTTTATTTGACAAAGATAACAGTGTGACCCCTTGTTCTTTTTTCATGACAACCAATAAAAAACGTTTTTTTCATGACGACCGATAAAAAACAACAGTGTTACCCCTTATGTTTTTTTTCATGACGACCGATAAAAAACGACAGTGTTACCCCTTATGTTTTTTTCATGACGACCAATAAAAAACAACAGCGTTACCCCTTATGGTTTTTTTCATGACGGCCGATAAAAAACAACAGCGTTACCCCTTATGTTTTTTTTCATGACGACCGATAGAAAACGACAGTGATACCCCTTATTTATTTTTTCATGACGACCGATAAAAAACGACAGTGTTACCCCTTATGTTGTTTTCATGACGACCAATAAAAAACAACAGTGTTACCCCTTGTGTTTTTTTTCATGACAACCAATAAAAAATAACAGCGTTACCCCTTATGTTTTTTTATCCCTGTCGACATATTTGCAGGGATCCGAACCTGAGCTGTTTAGAGTATTAACCTCCAAACTTATCAATGCACCATCAAGACACCGTATAAAAGCCAACACAATGGTTATACTTGACTTTATAATTCGCATGAAGTAGAGATACGAGTCTTCAAAGAGATGACTTCAACCGGACTTGAACCCCGGTCTCCAGGGGGTTAGGCAGAGTACACTCCACTGCACCACTGAGGCGACGACAATTCACAATGACCAATCATCAATAAAGAGGATATACATGACATTAAAATGTATGTGTGTTTTTGTATTATTTCCTTTATGTTTTTTTTTTCATGACGACCAATAAAATACGACAGTGTTACCCCTTATATTTTATTTGACAAAGACAACAGTGTTACCCCTTATGTTTTTCTTCATGACAACCAATAAAAAACAACAGTGTTACCCCTTATGTTTTTTTTCATGACGACCAAAGAAAAATGACAGTGTCACCCCTCATGTTTCATTTGATAAAAACGACAGTGTTACCTCTTATGTTTTTTTCAGGACGACCGATAAAGAACGACAGTGTCACCCCTTATGTTGCATTTGATAAAAACGACAGTCTTACCCCTCATGTTTCATTTGATTAAAACGACAGGTGTACCCCTTATGTTACCCCTTATATTTTATTTGACAGGGATAAATGTATTTTCTTTTCATATATGTTTTTTTTCATGACGACCAATAAAATACGACAGTGTTACCCCTTATATTTTATTTGACAAAGACAACAGTGTGACCCCTTATTCTTTTTTCATGACAACCAATAAAAAAAAACAGTGTTACCTCTTATGTTTTTTTTCATGACGACCGATAAAAAACAACAGTGTTACCCCTTATGTTTTTTTTTCATGACGACCGATAAAAAACGACAGTGTTACCCCTTATGTTTTTTTCATGACGACCGATAAAAAACAACAGTGTTACCCCTTATGTTTTTTTTCATGCCGACCAAAAAAAACAACAGTGTCACCCCTCATGTTTCATTTGATAAAAACGACAGTGTTACCCCCTATATTTTATTTGACAAAGACAACAGTGTGACCCCTTGTGGATTTTTCATGACAACCAATAAAAAAAAACAGTGTTACCTCTTATGTTTTTTTTCATGACGACCGATAAAAAACAAGTGTTACCCCTTATGTTTTTTTTCATGACGACCGATGAAAAACGACAGTGTTACCCCTTATGTTTTTTTCATGACGACTAATAAAAAATAACAGCGTTACCCCTTATGTTTTTTTATCCCTGTCGACATATTTGCAGGGATCCGAACCTGAGCTGTTTAGAGTATTAACCTCCAAACGTATCAATGCACCACCAAGACACAGTATAAAAGCCAACACAATGGTTATACTTGACTTTATAATTCACATGAAGTAGAGATAAGAGTCTTCAAAGAGATGACATCAACCGGACTTGAACCCCGGTCTCCAGGGGGTTAGGCAGAGTACACTCGACTGCACCACTGAGGCGATGACAATTCACAATGACCAATCATCAATAAAGAGGATATACATGACATTAAAATGTATGTGTGTTTTTCTATTATTTCCTTTATGTTTTTTTTCATGACGACCAATAAAATACGACAGTGTTACCCCTTATATTTTATTTGACAAAGACAACAGTGTTACCCCTTATGTTTTTCTTCATGACAACCAATAAAAAACAACAGTGTTACCCCTTGTGTTTTTTTTCATGACGACCAATCAAAAACAACAGTGTTACCCCTTATGTTTTTTTTCATGACGACCAAAGAAAAATGACAGTGTCACCCCTCATGTTTCATTTGATAAAAACGACAGTGTTACCCCTTATGTTTTTTTCATGACGACCAATAAAAAACGACAGTGTCACCCCTTATGTTGCATTTGATAAAAACGACAGTCTTACCCCTCATGTTTCATTTGATTAAAACGACAGGTGTACCCCTTATGTTACCCCTTATATTGTATTTGACAGGGACAAATGTATATTTTTTTCATGTTTTTTTTCATGACGACCAATAAAATACGACAGTGTTACCCCTTATATTTTATTTGACAAAGACAACAGTGTGACTCCTTATTCTTTTTTCATGACAACCAATAAAAAAAAACAGTGTTACCTCTTATGTTTTTTTTCATGACGACCGATAAAAAACGACAGTGTTACCCCTTATGTTTTTTTCATGACGACCGATAAAAAACAACAGTGTCACCCCTTATGTTGCATTTGATAAAAACGACAGTCTTACCCCTCATGTTTCATTTGATAAAAACGACAGTGTTACCCCTTATATTTTATTTGACAAAGACAACAGTGTGACCCCTTGTGGATTTTTCATGACAACCAATAAAAAAAAAACAGTGTTACCCCTTATGTTTTTTTTTTTCATGACGACCAAAAAACAACAACAGTGTCACCCCTCATGTTTCATTTGATAAAAACGACAGTGTTACCCCTTATATTTTATTTGACAAAGACAACAGTGTGACCCCTTGTGGATTTTTCATGACAACCAATAAAAAGAAACAGTGTTACCTCTTATGTTTTTTTTCATGACGACCGATAAAAAACAACAGTGTTACCCCTTATGTTTTTTTTCATGACGACCGATAAAAAACGACAGTGTTACCCCTTATGTTTTTTTCATGACGACCGATAAAAAACAACAGTGTTACCCCTTGTGTTTTTTTTCATGACGGCCGATAAAAAACGACAGTGTTACCCCTTATGTTTTTTTTCATGACGACCGATAAAAAAACGACAGTGTTACCCCTTATGTTTTTTTCATGACGACCGATAAAAAACAACAGTGTTACCCCTTGTGTTTTTTTTCATGACGGCCGATAAAAAACGACAGTGTTACCCCTTATGTTTTTTTTCATGACGACCGATAAAAAACAACAATGTTACCCCTTGTTTTTTTTTTTCATGAAGACCAATAAAAAACAACAGCGTTACCCCTTATGTTTTTTTTCATGACGGCCGATAAAAAACTACAGTGTTACCTCTTATGTTTTTTTTCATGACGACCGATAAAAAACGACAGTGATACCCCTTATGTTTTTTTTCATGACGACCAAAAAAAAACAACAGTGTCACCCCTCATGTTTCATTTGATAAAAACGACAGTGTTACCCCCTATGTTTTATTCGATACATTTCGACAGTGTTACCCCTTGTGGATTTTTCATGACGACCGATAAAAAACGACAGTGATACCCCTTATGTTTTTTTTCATGACGACCAAAAAAAAACAACAGTGTCACCCCTCATGTTTCATTTGATAAAAACGACAGTGTTACCCCCTATGTTTTATTCGATACATTTCGACAGTGTTACCCCTTGTGGATTTTTCATGACGACCGATAAAAAACGACAGTGTTACCCCTTATGTTTTTTTCATGACGACCGATAAAAAACAACAGTGTCACCCCTTATGTTGCATTTGATAAAAACGACAGTCTTACCCCTCATGTTTCATTTGATAAAAACGACAGTGTTACCCCTTATATTTTATTTGACAAAGATAACAGTGTGACCCCTTATTCTTTTTTCATGACAACCAATAAAAAACAACAGTGTTACCCCTTATGTTTTTTTTCATGACGACCGATAAAAAACAACAGTGTTACCCCTTATGTTTTTTTTCATGACGACCGATAAAAAACGACAGTGTTACCCCTTATGTTTTTTTCATGACGACCAATAAAAAACAACAGCGTTACCCCTTATGGTTTTTTTCATGACGGCCGATAAAAAACAACAGCGTTACCCCTTATGTTTTTTTTCATGACGGCCGATAAAAAACAACAGCGTTACCCCTTATGTTTTTTTTCATGACGACCAATAAAAAACGACAGTGATACCCCTTATATTTTTTTCCATGACGACCAATAAAAAACAACAGTGTCACCCCTCATGTTTCATTTGATAAAAACGACAGTGTTACCCCCTATGTTTTATTCAATACATTTCGACAGTGTTACCCCTTGTGGATTTTTCATGACGACAGATAAAAACGACAGTGTTACCCGTTACGTTTCATTTGATAAAAACGACAGTGTTACGCCTTATGTTTTTTTCCATGATGACTGATGAAAAACAACAGTGTTACCCCTTATATTTTATTTGACAGGGACAAATGTATTTTTTTTTCATATATGTTTTTTTTTCATGACGACCAATAAAATACGACAGTGTTACCCCTTATATTTTATTTGACAAAGACAACAGTGTGACCCCTTATTCTTTTTTCATGACAACCAATAAAAAACAACAGTGTTACCCCTTTTGTTTTCTTTCATGACGACCGATAAAAAACGACAGTGTTACCCCTTATGTTTTTTTCATGTCGACCGATAAAAAACAACAGTGTTACCCCTTATGTTTTCTTTCATGACGACCGATAAAAAACGACAGTGTTACCCCTTGTGTTTTTTTTTCATGACGACCCATAAAAAACAACCGCGTTACCCCTTATGTTTTTTTTCATGACGGCCGATAAAAAACAACAGCGTTACCCCTTATGTTTTTCTTCATGACGACCAATAAAAAACAACAGTGTTATCCCTTTTGTTTTTTTTCATGACGACCAATCAAAAACAACAGTGTTACCCCTTATGTTTTTTTTTATGACGACCAAAGAAAAATGACAGCGTCACCCCTCATGTTTCATTTGATAAAAACGACAGTGTTACCCCTTTTGTATTTTTCATGACGACCAATAAAAAACAACAGTGTCATAGATCGCTAACTAGCAGAGAGTTGTAAGCACTTTTCAGTGGAGGAATTGGACTTCCCAAGTAATGTTATAATTAAAAGGAGCAAGTAAGTTACATATTAATTTAGTCTTTCGGCCTGTAGCATATAAACAAAATGAAGCAACTGTCCCATATTTCTAACTGCATTTGAAGTAGACATTGAGACTCACAAAAAATGGACGCTATAGGAAAGTGATCATGATTTGTCTCAATAACAGAATAACAACAATGGGTCAAATAGCAATGGCTGGTGGAATGGCCATGAAGTAGGTCTGTATATGCAGTGTAAGCTTGTCCAGGCCCTGCAAGTCAGGATGTAGGCTATGAATCTGAATGAAAAGTAGGTAAATAGGTAGTGGCCATCCCCAAAATGCACCAGAATACAGGAAATCAAATCTATTAAATAAAAATAAAAAAAATGGGGGGGGGGGAACCTCAGACCCCCTGTCTGTTACTGTGCCCCACCAACATGTTTGATCGCCAGCCGCCACTGAGAATGACCAATAGAAATAATTCTCTGCACAATTTGAATTGTGTTTAAATATGCTACAGTGGTCATTTGTCTAGCCAATTCATGTAAAACAATGAGGGTTTTGATTGACCCGACCCGGCCCGCCAGGTCGGGTCGGGCCTTTGATCGAGCGTTTGTGTTTTTTGGGTTTTTTGTTATCATTGCTTTATTTATTTACAGCTAGCTGCTGTGCTTCTGCTGTAGCAGCATGTTCAACGCTTTGGACGTTGTCGTTCCTGTCTGTATCCTCAACATTAGCCGTAAAAAGTGTGTCATCTTTGGCAGCGCTGCCAAATACTTACCGGCGTCTTTTAGCTATATTCTTTTATATGAGCCGCTTGGGTAACTTTATTTCTTAACCCTTTTCCTAACCCTTAATTGTGTTTAGACTCGTCTTGCTTCGTCTCTGTTTGTGTATTAAAATAAAGAAGAAAAAGGAATGAACTTCTTTTTTTTTGAGGTTGGTTGGGGGCCCCCCTACTATGGGGGCCCCAAGCGGCCGCGGCTTACGCCTCTATGGTAAGACCGGCACTGCCCCTCCCCATTCATTTAAATTGAACGCTACGCAAACCAAAACAAGCAGGCTCACCAGCGGCTTGTCAGCAGCCCTTTAACCCTTCCTTAAACCCCTTATTCTTATGTGCTGTCTTGTGACACCTCCGCACAACCACCTCCTCCAATCAACGCAACATTCATGAAAAAGCACCAAGGTATTACAGGGGATAGGATGATTGGTCAGCTAGCATTGGCCTCTACCATATAGCCTCTTGGCAGCCATGGCACTGCAGGGGGGGGGGGGGGGGGGGGGCACACAGAAGGAGCTCATTAGCTCACTGTGCCCCCCACCCCCCCCCCCCCCCCCCTGCAGTGATAACCCAACTGGCAACTGCTTTCCTCTGTAACATGTGTTATTCGGGGGGGACCAAGTTTTGGCCCCAATTCCCCCCCCCTCCCATTCCCCGCTCACAGATTGAAAGCCGGTCAAGCATCGGGGAACGTCTGCCGGTTTTTTATTAATTGGGACAGCGGCCGTGGCAGACAACAGCAGCCCGCAGCATACGGAGCACCGCACTGATTTTGTGTTCTTGGTCGCTTGCCTCGCTAGTCGACAAATGAGCCAGTAAGCTGTGAGCCAGATTCCCATTTATTATGCCTCTCCATGGGGGAAGCATATGTCAATATATGGTCTCTCTCTCTTAGACAACACCTCATCAACGCATGACGAGAACTCGTTGGGAAGCCTGACCGTAAAGTCAACTGAAGAGCACCTTGTCAGTTTTAAACATTGTTCGATAGGGGAGCTTTTGTTTTGGCTGTACAGCGTGAAGTCAGCCGGGCCTTTGTACTCGTTCGGTTGGCTGTTTGGTAATTCATCTCTCAATCTGTTTGGTGACTCTAAATGTATTCCCTAAGAGCCAGGCTGTTATATATACATACATATTTAAAATTCTGCAAGATGGATTTTCAGGGCATGTGGACTTTAATTCATAGTAATGAGGGGTGATTGTTTGGTAGTATTGCTGGTTCAACTCTCTTGCCCAACTTGGCTGTTGTGAACTAGTTATGAAATGAAACACTATCCCAGCCATAATGGAGAAGCACATTTTAGCTAAATTAAGGTTTGATATGATTACTTATAGCATAATTCCTCATATCATAATCATAACGTTTCCCTTGGAAAACCTGGCCGCATGCTAATGAAAATCGAAATTATCTTTTTGCATTATACATGCCCCACAGCAATAACTACTATCGTTTAGATCTGGTTTAGAAAAGCATGGTTTTGTGGATTTCTTCAAAGTCCATTATAGGCATTGTAGGCCATTACTTTACATCTGATATGCATGGCTTCCCTGAGAGGAGCATTTCATTACCATGTAGGGGATTCAGAGGGGTGAGGGCGGGAGGGAAGTGCGTTCGTTTTTAATAGAGGCCAAAGGATGCTTGCAATGAAAGCAAATGCAGGATCAACCAATCAGAGAGCAGAGAGGCCCCCTCACCGAAGGGGACACAAAGTAGCGAGCGGGGGACTAGTATTGCTCAAGATTCATGGCAGGAGTGTGACACCATTGTATGGATGGACAACGTATGAAGAAGTCGATAAAACCAGAAGAAGTCTGAGTCTTACTGTCTGAACTAAGGGCAACCAAATGATCTGGCCCCTTTCTTATGTGGACCGCTGGCAAAGGCTTCCCCTTGGCAGAGGAGGGAACACAAGAGGTCTTTGATCATGTGTCAGGCCCAGTTGGACTTCCCCGACAACAACAGCTAAGGAAGAAAACCTGATGAGTGGGGGGGGGGGGGGGGGGGGAGAATTGACAGGAAAAGTCAAAAGAGCAAGAGCTGTTTGGCTTAAAGTAACTTTCTGGCTCTCACTTGCTTTCTCTCTTTCTTCCTGTCTCCCTCTCTCCCTCTCTCTCTCTCTCTCTCTCTCTCTCTCTCTCTCTCTCTCTCTCTCTCTCTCTCTCTCTCTCTCTCTCTCTCTCTCTCTCTCTCTCTCTCTCTCTCTCTCTGGCTGCCCTCTCTGCCTTTACGTCACCGTGACCGCGCCTTCCGTCCATCCGTCTGTCAGCCAGACATCCCCCGGGAGAATTGGAGGGAAGAAACCGTCGGCGCGGTCTGGTGGGGTCAGGGTGGGAAGCCCGGAAGTTAAAAACACCTTTCCTCCTATTGAGCTGTTTGTCTTCTGAACTGTCCCTTTGGTTCCCTCCCTCTCCTCCTCTTAATAATAATAATAATGGATTGAATTTATATAGCGCTTTTCTAGACACTCAAAGACGCTTTAAAGTGAAGGGGGAACCTCACTAACCACAACCAGTGGTTCTTGCTGAGCGACTGCATGCTGAACGGTTTCTGTCGTGGGGGAGGAGGACAGCGTTTGAGACATCCCTCACCTTTAATTCCCTGTCACTTCGGCTTTCATCCGTCGTGATTTGCAATTACGGGTGGCAGCTACGGTGCGGTGCTGGAACCAGATAGGTCGCCGAGCGTTCGAGGCCATGGCAACCATACGACAACGGACACGACGATGAAGTGTGTGTGTGTGTGTGTGTGTGTGTGTATATATAATCAAGGTAAATAGACCTTGATTATATGTTTAGATATTATTATTTAGTGCTTTTCAGACCTGTGGCCACTCAAAACGATAAACAATTATTGCCTCACATTCACCCAAATGTGACGATCAGCGATCAGCTGTTAGGGTTAGGGGTCAACATAGCATAGAAGGAGCCGGGGATGGAACCAGAAACCTTCTTATAAGCAGGCAACCCGCTCTACCTCCTATTGCACCACCACATATGCCTATCCTAAGCGATTCATGAGATGTTTAGTGCAGGTATGTATGTGTCCTGGTATCACACCCCTTCCTGTCAGTTTGATGAATGCATCGCTTCCTTTTGAAGAAAATACCAAAATATAGGCTGACAATTTCACCTTGTGCTTTTCTGAATATAATGCACATACTGCGGTACACATCGCCCTATTCCTTTAAGGTTAACTTTCCTCCAAAAGCACAAACGCTCAGCTTTTTATCTTATATTCTGGACTTTTTTGTTCCTTTATGGATGA
Source organism: Gadus macrocephalus (assembly GCF_031168955.1). NCBI lineage: Eukaryota > Metazoa > Chordata > Actinopteri > Gadiformes > Gadidae > Gadus > Gadus macrocephalus. The sequence continues at coordinate 7,409,685 of NC_082403.1, forward strand.
ATAGGGAGGAGGGCGACATCGGGTTGAGGAAGATATTGAACGACGTGTAGCACAGGACAACATGTGGCCATCGAAGCCCGGGGTCCTGACAAAGGGTGCTGCCCACATGGTTCGCTTGCTTGTGGGTTGAGCCAGCGACAAGCCGTCCAATTCCAATCCAAACAGAAGTAATCCAGCTTCACTTGGGGACCGATCACTCGCTTCTCTTTCATTGGGAGACACCTCAAACCCAAAAGACCATCACCCCGTCGCCTCTACTGATTTGAAAAGTTGAACCAAACATGGCGTCGCCTTTAGAAAAGAAAACAATTTGAACAAAAAACGGGAAGCAGAGCAAGAGGAGAGACAGTTTGCACCCATGGCAACACAGTGAGAGTCCTAACGACTCTGCGGTTGAGCCCACTTGATCTCCTCGCTAGACATCAAGCAGACGGCCGGCCATCTGCCAGCCATACGTTCAGCGCCGGCGAGGACCGGGTTCGTCTGGGTAGCCGGAGCGTGCGGTCCTAAGGGCGCCGATAGCACACAGACGTTCCCTTGGTAACAACGCTGCGATGGCCGCTGACTCACGGAGCTGTCACGAACAATCAACAGAAAGCCAAGAAAGGCCAGAGACATGAAAGTTGAACCTGTATATCGGTCATGTGTCGCCTTCAGAAATAGATCCCAGGGCGTAAGACACCGGCTGGTGTGTGAGTGTGGGTGGGTGTCTGTATTTATGTGTCTGGGGAGTGGGGAGATTGCGGGGGGGGCGACATCAGCGAAGTATGAATGGCTACCATGTTCCACGTCGAAAAGTGCGGGCAGCCAAGCAGTTCCCTTGAGAGGGAGAGAGAGAGGAGCGGAGCAGAAGGTCGAGCTGAGGAGAACAGCTCTCCGAAGACCAATGAGCTGCTTTCAAAATGATTTAAGATAAATTCAAACGGCTGGGTGGAGATGACATTTAAGTAGCCGAGCTGTTATTTAACCTTTCCGTTAAGTAACCCCGTTCTCTCACATTCAAGGCGCTGAACGGGAATTTCCATTGAGTGTTATACTTCTTTAAAGTTTCAATGTCTCAACAATGATGACCTTACAGTGCACTAGCCAGCTAGACACCCAGGGGAAATGGCAGCGACAATAATACTAATGTTGGCTTATGTGTGAGTCTTTTTAGATGGAGCAGTTGTAAGGTGGGGGGGAGGGGGGGGGGGGGGGGCTGCCCGTGTTACAAAGACACACCAGGGATGTAATGGTAGGCCATCAGCACTGTCAGGTTTCAAAGCCTGTGCAGTCCTTTAAACATAAATGGCACGCATGCACAAGCAAAAGCACACGCAGACAAACACGCAAACAGCCACGCTCTTAACTTGGCACAGTTTCTGACTCGGTTTCACTCTTTATCGATACCCTCCTCTTTAGATATGTACATTTATAATTATATATATATATATTTATTTATAATGATGCTGTATATTCTCCAACAGCATGTCAGCCTCTCGCCTCAATGTAATAAAACAACAACACAGTATAGCATGAAAGTGTTGCGAGTTTCATTGTTGTACAGTGTCCTTGAGTAAAAATGAAATGTGCTTCCAAATGCTACACATTGCTATTACTAGTAATAGATAGCTTTTACTACTGGTCTTGCTCTGCCAGCTCCTGTGACAAAAGACTTTTCATTATAATGAAAAGTTTTAGTGAGCGTGCAGAACCTTTTTTTTTATTTCACAGTGTAAAAGAGATTCATTGGAAGGTTAAAGCCTTCAAACCCGACAAATGGCCGCCCAGTAACAATATTTACAGCGCTCGTTAAATATGTAAATTCTAACAGCAACAGCCATCATCAAAACCCACATTAAAACCAGTGGCTTAAGGTCAGTGTGGGGAACATGGGGGCTGCAGGGTATAGGAGACCCCCTTGCATTGAAAATACCCATCAATGCCTCAACAGTAAAAATATTCAAGAAATGATCTGTCACTTCAATTCTCACCGATATATATATTTTTAAAGCTTACTATGTCAAGTAATCATTATACAAATTGCAAAACATCTGTTCACAACTATGAAAAGGTTTCCTTTTATATTGTCATTGAAAACATTGTTGTTTCTGCTATCGCCTTGTTCCATTGATTGAGCTGTTGTACACAATCCAAAGGTTTTATGGGAACAAAACAAACATATGTGTTAACTCTCTCTCGGACCCATGCCATCATCAACCGGTGTCCGAACGGAGCTGCAAACATCCACACATCCACACTCCTTTTGTCGTGACTTTGAAGTGCTTCGTTTTATTTTGCTGACTTTGACGTCACTAAAAATAATGAACTTGAGTTTTGAGCGGAGAAGAACCACACAAACTGGTAAAGGCATAGGATTCTACACATGTTTTCTCTAGATGACTTATTCTAGTCTTATTTTAGTGCAGTAACAGTGACAAATAGGAAAATTCCCACTCGCAACAAAAATGTAAATCGTGTAAAAAGGCGTGGAGCCCGCCAGATTACCCCGGCACAGGCCAGCGCAGGAACCAAACGGGTGGAGGGCACCTCCCTTCTGATAGAGCTATCAACGAGCCAGTCGCTCTGCTGAATGTTAATGCAGGTAATTTAGTTTGATCACGCCAGCGCCGGCTGTGAAACATTACAGGCCGTCGTGCCTCTCTCCAACCATCTTGTCTTTCTGAAGAGGACTTGAGAAAGGCTTGAGTAGTTGATTTCCCGATGGAGATAAAATTACCGGCAGCCCCTCGCAGGCCCTCAACTCGCCTAATAACAACTTTGCCGTTTGGGAGCGGCACCGATTTTTACCGTGAACTTCTTTTGGCTTCTCACACTCTCTCAGCCGTCGATAAGATTGGCACGAAATCAACGAATCAAGGCCGCAAAACCAAGTCAGCGTGGAGTCTCTCACTCGCACTAACAAAGAATGACAGCTCTGCCCTGCGATGAATTCCTAAACACCGTGCTGTGTTACTTTGATGGAATAGTGTTCAGTACCGCTGCAGAGGTTATGATGACGTCCTTCACATGGATTTCAACAACGCTACTATTCTGATCGATGGTCGTCCGTCGGCAGGTTGATGAATAAAGATCTGCGTTGACCTTTATAACCACTGAAAGAGATAACAGATATCCCATCCACAAAGAGATCCATAAGCCCGTACGCAGTAACGAGTGTGGTCCCTCCAACGGGGGTAGCCTATATATCTTGAGAGAATGGGCGGGTGTGGAACGTGGCTGAGCTATATAATATCAACCGCTTCTCTGCTCACTATTTAATCTGTGATATAAATTGCCATTGAAAACTTCACAGACGGACGAGGACGGCGGACGTGATAAGCTCGTAAATTGTGTGGTGTCATACAAAAAGCGGCTGCAAGCTGCCAACATGAGGGAAGAGGGCTAGCTAGATGCGTTTGTGTGTGTGTGTGTGTGTGTGTGTGTGTGTGTGTGTGTGTGTGTGTGTGTGTGTGTGTGTGTGTGTTGTGTGTGGGTGTGTGTGTCTGAAAAGATTTCGGCTGGATGGCTGGAGCTGAATATGGATAAACAGTAGGGGTAGGCTTATCTCAGGAGGTAGAGCGGTTTTACTTGTAATCCGGGGATCAAACTAGGTTGCTAGTTTGATCCCTGGCTCCTCCTAACGAGGTGTCCCTGAGCAAGGCGCCTAACCGTAACGGTGAAGGTGTGTATGATTGTATGTGTGCATGAACCGTTGTGAGTCGGTTTGGATAACATCCAGACTTGACATGCTTCAGTCCAGCTGGTCATGACATAATCACTTTCCTTTCAGATAGTAAGTACTGATTCAGCTGCCAGTCAGCAAAGATCTTTGCCCAGATCTACTCTGGGTTTGGAATGGCAAAGGATGCAACATCAGTTTGTTTTAGGATCAGCAGATTGATCGTAATACTTTGTCTTTAAGCATTAAAGGATGTTTAACGCAACAGACAGTATTTGAGAAACGAGCTATGGTATTCAATTATCATTTTACATGTGGTATAACTGTCAAATGAAGTAATTCATAATTAGAATAAATATACTCGTGATGAAGCACTTAATAAGGACAATAACAATAACACCCACGCACCCACATGTTCTGATTCGGCCAAGCCACAATAACAGTAAGACGCCGTGGATAATTAAGGCCAAATCACGTGTATAATATCGTGGATAGTTAAGGCCTATTCACCGGTATTATATTGTGGATAATTAAGGCCCAGTCAATTGGACCATAGATTGGGCTATAGTGGAGGTTGACTGCATGTTCAACAGCAGGTTCGGTCCAGAATGCAGATCCAATAGCCCTCTCTGTTTTGCAGTAAGTGTGTAGAAAGATTATTTTTATTGTCTGTTGGCTTGATTACGGCTGTGGCATATTTATATCTACCAACCAGCCGGGTGAGGAGTTGTCTTGATCTCTATTTATTTGTTTATTTGCTATTGATTAGATACCTGGGTGACGATAAAAACATTCTGGTGGCGGCTGTTGTGGTTGAAAGACTTCTCCCTTGTCAGGATTTCGGTTTGTCGTAATGAAAAGTAAGAAACCAATGATAGGAACTGCTCAACAATTAAAACTCTGATAATAAAAAAAATACAGCAATCTAAGCTCAGAGTTGACGTAAAAATACAGCAGAAAAACACAGAAATGTCAACAAGATTTCCCGAAGAATCTCTCGTTGTAGCAGTGCAGTTCAAAGCCCAGCATCTGAAACGCACTTGAGACAGTTGGCTTCTGAGTGGGTCTCAGATTCACTCGAGGGCCCCTATCAGTGATGTGAAACCGTCATCCTGTCAGCACCCTGGGTGGATGGGAGAAGACAATGCCCTGCCTCAAGTGGAGATGAGAAGAGCAGACACACAGTTGAATAGAAAGGGCGTCGATCCTTAGCTTGTTTCCACGACAAGTATGTAAACTAAATCAGTTATTATGTAATTATGATTATTTAGTTTGCATCCATATCTAATCAACCTAACTCTCTCTACAGCCAACAAAGAAAATGGTTGTAATGACGGAAGGGAGTCTAGACGGGCAATATTTAAACCAATCACACAACGGGCGTATGCTGTGGTTTTGCACCATCCAATCAAATCATGAAGGATGAAAAATTAAATACATCACATGGGGGCTCTGTTTCCTCAGACGAACCAGGCAGGTAAGGTAGGTTGTATGAGAGAAGTAGTGAACCTTACAACACCTCCGCAGGGAGTGCACAGTTAACCACAGAATCAATCTTGATTGAATAGTGGTCCGTTCTTGTCTGGACGGAATCTCTCATGGAAGCGTTGTCAAGGCATGTTCTTGACTCATACACTGCACGCACCGGTTGGTATCAATTTAGAGCAAGAGTGTCTCCTATTCCGCCTTCTCTGAAACACCTTCATGCTGTGCCTACTTCTCATGTTTCTACTATTCCTTGTCCTTGCAATTCTATTATTATGCATAATTGTGACTCAATCGGCAAAGGAGAGGTAAACCCATTCTGTATACTTGTGCAAACTTGGGATATGACGCAAACCACATCTGTGGACGTATCTTCAAAGTCCGCAGTTTTGTTCTGTGCTAATATCACGTTTTACGTTTTACTAGCGGCCATACCACCCTGAACACGCCCGATCTCGTCTGATCTCGGTAGCTAAGCAGGGTCGGGCCTGGTTAGTACTTGGATGGGAGACCGCCTGGGAATACCAGGTGCTGTAAGTGGTGTCGGGTGGTGGCCAATAGGTGGCACTCTTCCCTCTGGCCCCTTCACTCATCAATCCCGATGCCCCAGTTCAGTGATGGGGACACTGTGAGGTGGAAGGTGCCGTCCTTCGGAGGAGACGTAAAACCGAGGTCCTGACTCACTGTGGTCATAAAAGATCCCAGGACACTTATCGCAAAGAGTAGGGGTTTCCCCAGTGTCCTGGCCCAACCAGGCTCTTTCAATCTGGCCTCCTAATAATCCTCCTGTACAATTGGCTGACTTATCAATTCCCTCACTCTCAAGCTGGTGTGTGGTGAGCGTTCTGGCGCAGATTGGCTGCCGTGCATCACCCAAGTGGGTGCTACACACTGGTGGTGGTGAGTTAGGTCCCCCCCTTCTGTATGCGTCTTTGGGTAATTGAAAAGCGCTATATAAATATAATTAATTATTATTATTATTATTAATACATCCTATTATTAGATTAAGGATGCAGCTTCATGTTCAGAAAGATGCATGGGTTGGAGGAAATGTGCATTGACATTCAAGCCAAAGGGCATAGGCAGTAGTGGCAGGGTAGACAGGATTGATGGCGATGTGCTGAGCTTTAACATTCCTCTCAGGTCCCAGGAGCATTGTTCTGTGGACTCGTATATGTTTCTATTATTTTTTTTACCTTCCTTACTTTCTTACTCCATATGTGTTCACTGTTATGTACCACCAACACCAACACAAATTCCTTGTCTGTGAAAACCTACGCATGTGAAACTAATCTTTATTGATACAAATCCATACATCTGTATACTAAATTGTAATATATAGTTGGTGCTATAAAATTCATCCAGTCTTTCTATTGTTCATTGCGTAGACTCTATATGAATAATACATTGAGTGTGTCTGACGTGCGCTGGAGTTATAAAATACAATCTGAGAAAGATGATATTCCAGTGACTCATGGACCAATCTTTTCAGTGCAATCCTGCCATTCTCACAATCAAGGCTGTACTCTACCAGGGGAGAGCTGTCTAGTGCATCTATATTTGGCCGTCTCGCTCAAGAAGCTGGACTGTAGAAAGACAAGGTATAGGTAGGTGCACGGCCGGGACTGCAATGGAAATGAGGAGAAGCAATTATTCTTTGAAAGCTTTCGTGAGGTAATTTATTTCTGCTACATCCACAGCTTGTAAAAAAACACGTGATAATAATATTCCATTAGTCCAGGGCTATTCAACTCCTTTCTTAGAAGGGCCAGATATTTGGAATTGAAAAATTAAGCATCTGGTAAGGATGCCCACTGGGCGCCTTCCTTGGGAGGTGTTTCAGGCACGTCCAGTGGGGAGGAGACCTCGGGGAAGACCCAGGACTAGGTGGAGAGATTATATCTCAACACTGGCCTGGGAACGCCTCGGGATCCCCCCGTCAGAGCTGGTCAATGTGGCCCGGGAAAGGGAAGTCTGGGGCCCCCTGCTTGAGCTGCTCCCCCCGCGACCCGACCCCGGATAAGCGGATGACGATGAGGATGAGGATGAGGAAAAATTAAGCAGGGCCAGAAAAGAGGAAGAGTAATTACCCTATTTAAGCACTTACATGAGAACATAGAAAGCCACACTTACTGTTTATTAAAAATCTGTTTATCCAACACAAAATAGGGCAGTCAGTTCATAGATCTATGTTATTCTTCAGAATTATTATCACTCAGAGATTAGAGATGGAGAGTATAACAATTTGAGAAAAAGGAGGGATAGAAAAATGAAGGAGAGAATAGAAAATTTAGAAAAATTAGCCACAAATTGTCTCTGATATTTTTTCCCTCCATCATTTTTTGAGGTATAGATATACCGAATTATTCGCCGATATTTTTTGGTTAGACCAAAATTACGGTATTTTATACCTTATCATCGGTTACTACATCTTCAAGGACCACTTGGATGCCGACTTTCAGTGTTTTAGAATCTGTGTAGGGCTTCTTGTTTTTATCCAAGAAGGCCTTTGACCCAGAGGGAAGCTATTGTCTCCTCCCTTGTTCCGAGGTCGACCGGGCTGTTATAGCTATCATCTGACTTCTGGTAATTCACAGAGAAGCTCTGCACTTAGATTCGATTCGCATCCGAACATCGTATAGGTTCAATTGAAGTTCAAGTGATGCAGTGCCTTCTCAGATTGTATTATTTTCTTCTGCCTTGTGGCAGATCAAACACATGGGCTTTAGTCCCACACAACTAAATAGATATTGCACAGTCCACTCTTGTTGAATTATTCATTTTCCTTGCATAGCTTTAGCCTTTTTGATGTGGACAACAACATGTTGGCGCGTGCAGAGAGAGTGTGTTGGTTCATTGGCGGGTTGGAAGGGCGGGATAAGGCGTTAAAACGGTTTCCTAATAGAGGAAATGGACCGGCTCTCGTTCTTGCTCAGAAACAGCTGATTATTTACGTTAATGTGAACAATATGGTGGCCATCCGGCCTGCAGGCCGCCAAATGAATAAGCCTGCATCGTTTGGTTGGACAATTGTATTAAGCGTCGGCAATCACTCATTTATTGAATAAAATGGTAATCCACCTTTCTTTGGCAAGAAAGGTGTATTCCTGCCAACGTATACACCTTTTGTTGGTGCTCTCTAAAAGCTCTCTAAAAGAGAGCACCCTCTTTGTTGGGGTGCTCCCTGCTGTAGGATTCAAAGCATAACATACAGATGACAGGTAGGCCTACAGCATACCAATATTTTCGTAAGCCTCATAGCATAATTCCGATAGAATTGGATAGAACACCTTAGCTGAATCTGCAGTGATTGTCAACAGTGTCAACAACTAGCTATGTCCATCAGCTTATATTTTTGCATGTTAGCATCCGACCTTGACTCGCTTTAATGTACCACATCAAGTTTTTGCCCACAGGGTTTCTCTGTGTGTTTGCCTTTTAAAAGTGCTGACAAAGGGCTTACTACTTGCAAACCTCCCTCAGCGATATTTTGCGACCATTTACGGTTCAAACTAATTTTCGGAACTGCAAAGGAATTAGAGGAAGTCATTCAAGCATATAGTACTGCTGGACTAGCCTATTAATACTCAAAGAAGGAAATGTACTGCAGGTCATCCTTAATGTATTGAAATTTGAAAAAATTGAAAAAAAATGATTTGAAGGTAAATTAAGACATTGAAAAGGAGTTTGGTGTAATTGCCTGTCTTGCTTGTTAAGTTATTTTTTCCATCTTGGGCTTTTTAACATAGGCCATTAATTTTAACAGCGAAAACACTTTACCTCATCCTTACCTCAGGGAATGATTTGAATGCATTACGTTTAATATGATGCTATTTCTAAACCGCATTACATGGTTTGGTTAAAGGCTTAATAAGGCCACTTTCAAGCTCACTTTTTGATGGTAGGCCTATAAGGTAAAAACTTCATAGTGATGTGTAAATAATTTGCAGAGAAGTTGGACAATTTCGGTAATTTGTCAGCGATTTGTATCTCTGCCAATGATGCATGATTGAACATTGATTCATTGTTTACCCTCCCAGACAACTCAGCCCGGCTCCATAGTGTAAACCTTGACTTTGATTAGGCCAAGCCTGATGGCTCATGGTAATTCCTCCCTCCTGACTAATTCATGGAGCCCTGATAAGACACAGGACGTTTTAGTCCCGCGTGGCTGCAATACATTATGGGGGATTTTTAGTTGTATTCCTCACCGGCCGATTCTAAAAATCGTAGGATTTAAATGAATACATACATATTAACATATTAAATACATATTAACGCAACCCACAAGTTCACAGGACCAATTATTTCATTTTGTTCAATTAAAAAATATATATATTTAGGAAAAAATCTTTATTTAGGAAAAAATGTAATCAGCTGACCAGAATGTTGTTCTAAAACGATCTATTAGTCACAATCTTGACATGTATTTATGTGCAAATCATTTGTTGCCGATACGCTTGCTGCCACGTCGTGGTTAGAAATCAACCCAACCTCGCTGACGATCATCAAAGACACAAACATCGACGTCAACAGGAGTGAAGATCAAATTTAATCTGCTGTTTGTGAGTCAGACAACCCAAAAAACATGATTGCTTTTGGTCATTTTGTATTTTATTCTGACACTACAAAAGCAGTGGAAGTAAATGAGTTCTCAAAGTAAAAACCCCAACAAACAAATACATGTCAAAACTAAGCAAGGTGTTTATAATAACTTGAACCTATTTCTGAGCTTGATAAATAAGGCCCAGTTGATAGCCAAAGTAAAGCAAAGCAAGGTTTTTTTGTGCAATACGTTTATTCAATCAATATTGGATTAGGGATGATTATGTAACGATTCCTCATCACAAGACATGAGGGGATGGGGGAAGCATGCTTTGAACTGAATATACAATTACTCTTGAATTAAACCAGTAAATGCTAAATTATATGAAAATATATATTAACACAATAATTATGGAGAATTTACATATTGATACATTTCACATTATGCTTGTGAATACAAAATAGCTTCTAAACATTCTAGCTGAGGGTCATGACATTGATTTGTATATCAACATTTCAAGTATGGTATCAAACTTACAATTATCTTTTCTCACTGCCGTTTTAAATGTCATATTTGACAATGAATATCTTCCCTTCAGGAAACATCAACCGATTTTAGAGTTTTCTTAAAATTCTGTGTGTGTGTGTGTGTGTGTGTGTGTGTGTGTGTGTGTGTGTGTGTGTGTGTGTGTGTGTGTGTGTGTGTGTTTTTGTGCATGTGTGATTAACCCACAAGCCCCCCTGTGTGTGTCTGTGTTTTCTCTTCCCTGCCGTTGTTGACGAGTGTGCTACTTGTTCCGTGGTTGATCACCAGGGGTCCCTCTGCAAACTACTGAGCTGTGCTCAAGCGAGCGTGTCACTAACTGTCGGCTAATTGGAGGAATTCCACTGCATGCTCAATCGAGACTCATTAGCAGCCCATAGGGTGTGGTCCCCATCCCAATTATTTTTGTAATATGCTTGCATTCACTCATGAGTTTTGCAACAGCAGAAGAAACCACTCTTGCAAGTTATCATTGTAAATAAAGGTTAATATACATTTTTTTTTATTATTTATTACTCGTCAAATTATACGTTGCTTTCTATTTTCAATAAACGGGCATCTTGAGTTTAAGTGTGAATAGAAAGAGCATCGCTCTTTCTATTCGGCAAAATGTCGCTTTGAAGCCAGCTGTCCTCTCTCCGTGTGATGCCTCAAAACTGAAAGATGCTAAAAGAGACTGAATGGAAATATGAATACAACCTCATTATCGGGAACATGTGAGAAAATGAAGCTTCTGCGCTCATTCCATGATGGCAATTTGAAATTCAATAAGCAAAACATGTTTAAATCAAACCACCTGCCTTTTAATGATGTCGTCCTCCCAGAAGACTTTCATCTTCATGGCTTGAACCGACACCTATTTATTTTGATATGTTTTGCACTGCAAATGGTCTCTTGGCTTGTACATTCTACGTCCGTTCCTCTCATTACATCACCTGGGCTTTGAGATTGGCTCTCAAAGAGAAAGATCAATGTGGAGAGATAGAGAAAATGGGAGAAAAAGACAAATCAGTCTGAGCAACACAAGAAAAGATGCACTGCCCCTCAGGTGATTTCCTCCGAGCAATACACTTTCTATCTTTAACCTGTCCTGTGGGCTTAATTTGATCCTTGAGCACAAACAGGTTCACACTTGTGAGCTAATTTACCACTTAACATGCAGGACCAACTCCGAAGGCACTTTTTATTATTTTGTGTACGAGTAGCTATTTATAATTGCTACATAGAAGACCAGGACTTTGAGCTTTCACCAATCTCATAAGCATTTCATACATATATCCTAGACATTGGCAGCATGTTGGCAGGGGGGATGGACAGGATATTATAGTGGCTAGTATGTCGGAATCCCAGACGAAACGCTGTGTGTTTGATCCCAACGTCCTCACGCTTGCACACATCCTCGAGCAAGATGCTCAACCTCTAGCTCCATCATGACATCTGAGTTGTCGTTATTAATTCAATTAAAATAATAAAACTGCTTCTGGAGGAATACTAAGCAGTAAAAAGGCATGCCAAAGAGTGTAGTTAATCTCCCACGACGGTGCCTCTTTGAAGGTTACAGTGGACTAAACGTAGTAGGAGGCTGATCTAGCCATCGTACATCTGGGTGGACTCACCCATGTGTGATGTCACAAGAGGGTCAATTGGGAAATGGCTTGTAATGGCCGAACCACATCACACCTGGTGGTTAAGTTGGGGTCCATTAAAACAGGAGAAGATGAGAGAGCTTCAAGGGGGTCAGAATGAACAGTACAGTAGTCCCAGTGAATTCACGGGAGACCCGAGATACAGGCTTCGATTCGGAAAAGATCCTAACCCTGCAAGTCCTCCGATATTTCGCTTGTGGCTCAGATAGATTCCTCCTGGATCTTAATGAATAGCCAAGGGTTTGCTGTTCTAAGTAGTAGAAGAAGAAGAAGAAGAAGAAGAAGAAGAAGAAGAAGAAGAAGAAGAAGAAGAAGAAGGAGGAGGATGAGGAGGAGGAGGAGGAGAAGAGAGGCCTTAATTAGTGGCGATGGTATGTATGGAGTGCTCTGGGGGAAAGGGATTTACCGGTTCTACCGGTGGCTACGCACAGTGTTTAAAACCCCTGGCCGACGGCCTACTCATTGATCAGGCCAGCAGCCAACATCTTACAGGGGCTCGTCAATGTGTCATTCCATCGAGCAGCTCCCAAGTCAGTGTCTGGCGATCGCTCTGATTAGTTCATTGAATTTCTAGCAGCTGCACAAACCTCACATGAGGTTTAACCCCGATAAATACGAGAGTGAGAAATACATCCCAATACGCAGTGGCCTTATAAGGCCAGGGGCATGGGGAGCCATATTGGTACAGCACTGCAATGGTTTGAAGGGTGCGGAATGATCCGCTTAAAGGTTTGAAACGCGCTGTGATGTCGTTATAAAGAAACCTTTATTTTCTCGTCTGTCGCTGAGCAGTAGGCCGCAGGACATCTGTGGCATGGCAGACGTTTGACGGAGCGTGATTCAATATCCTGTGTGCTTTTATTTTCAAGGTCTTTCCTGACTTCAGAACCAAAGGATTCAACTCTTCGATATATAGCAAGGAATGTATTTTATTGGTGTTTAAAAAGGGCGTTTTTACGGACTGCGACAGCAAATGTATCCAGATAAGATGTTGCATCGTACTAAAGGTCATATAACAGGATGAAGCCTTCATCACTGATGACATCCTCAGCTTTCGAATATGAAAATAATACAATCCACATTTTTTCACATTGAATTACGAAAATCATAGACGACACAGGATGCTCAACGACCTTTGTGACGCATCCCACTTCCACAACCTTCATCCTCCAAGTGACACGTTTCCTATAATTAACAAGGTGGGAACCTTTAAAAGCATTCTTGTTAATAAACCAACCTTTGGTCCACTGCATAATGGTGGCCTTACAAAGCGTATTAATTAGCAGATTTGTGAAAAAAAAGGAAACCTGTCTTACATCCTTGCCCTACTGCAACCTTTAACATTTGATGTCGGGGTACAGAAATAGAATCCGACTGGCATTTGTGCCATATATGCCACATATATTATTCATATTTAGTGACTTCTTTTGTGTCTTTGCTTTTGATGTCTAATATAACTCTTATCAATACCATACTTTGTGCTTCAATTGCATCAAGTGTGCGTTTCTCAGAGTGTGAGGAGTACTATAGGGGCTGGTATTATGCATAAATTATACCATATTGATTTGGGTTTGAGATAAACAACAACGTTTGCCAAACTTCACTGGAACCCACAGGAGTCTGCATCTATTTATCATCTGCCTCTCAGCATTAGTCACGGTATACATTCAAATGAACTCATTAAGCTTGTCAATTTTCTCGAGTGGGGGTAAAGGTAGCCGACAAAATACAGGGCAGAGATGTTAATGCTTTTGATGCGGAGGGAAAAAAACAGAGCTGTCACACACAGGGTGCTTTGAAGTGAAAGAGGATCTATTAAGTCTTTTGTCCGGCATGCATTTATCAAATCATGCATGATAATAGCTTATGCAAACATAAGGGCGTAAAAAAAACTGATGAGGTTTAGAAAAAATGTCAATCCGGTCACAATCTGTCATTTCTACTCGATTGCTCTAGAAATGGAAACCGAAGCAAGCGCAAACAACGCTAGAGTTCTACACCGTATCCCCCCCCCCCCCCCCCCCCCATATTCTGGCGGATAGTCAATTAAAGCATTTTCTTTTTAGACACAGATCGATCAATCCTGGACTGGCATTTCCTTGTTAAATAATTCACTTCACACCTCCCTTCCTTGATTGCCTGTATTTGTTGGGTTTAGTGGCTTTCCTTTGTTCAAGAATTTCAAGCAATACGTTCGATTAGGAACGCCCATGGGATTAGAAATGTATACATATGTATGGGGCCCCCATAATGGTATACACACACATAATCCATACTATCGATGTGCTACGGGGCTGCCTTTGATGAGTGCTCCTGTACTGTGGCGCGTCTCCATGACACTTGAAGAAGCAGTGGAAACAACACACCAAGCAGCCTCACTGAATGCCTTGACTTACATACATTGAAAAATCACTTCCCATCAGGAGAAGCCTTAGCATCGGACTCATGTCGGACACATGACCTCCCCTTTGTTTGCTAACAACGTAACTTAATGTAGGTGTTTAGCTTTTTATGTTACCATTATGTTTGTCCGTTATGGCGTCCATTACACTCCTAACCATCCCCAGGTGGAGGGATCCCCGTCTCTGCGTTGCTTCTCGAGGAACGTTCCTTGATCGTTAAGGGAGTTTAATCCGTAAAGCACTCCGAGGGGATAGGGTGAGAGGCTGTGGCCTGTGTAGCTTGATCTGAGCATCGGTGATTAAGGGCTAACCAAACAAAATGGACGTGACTTGATCCACTTGAATGGAGGCCTTATCTCTCATCTCTTCCATTTGTAGCCCCCCCACAGTTTGTTGGTGCCTGCACAGTGTGTCCTTCCCCCCCCCCTCCACTAATACTTATATTAGTTGGGGGGGGGAGGGGGGGGGAGAGAACATCATGTCCTCCACTGCTAATCATAATAACAGAGGAGCCCCCTCATTGTCATCTGAATAGAGGTAATATGTGATTACACCTGTTGACCTATTGCAAAACGTACAATACCCCCGCCTGCGCCACTACCTGCATGCGTGGCTCATGTTTGGAGCTGGCTGCAGGTCTATTTGCGGTCTGTTTTTGCCCTGGTCGCTTGATTTGACCGCTCGAGGAAGGAGGGCGTCCGAGTGCTCTTTTGAGGGAAGCGTTGTGCTTTACTTCACTAGCAGCTTAGCAGCAGGTCTGCGTTAACTGAACGCCTGTGACACTTCACAGTCTTTGTTCAATCATTTGGTCCACTCAAAGCCACCCAAACACCTGCCGCCTGCGCTGGCTTTTTGCAAAGCATTAGTGGCTGACATTAAAGTGCTTTCATGAAGGGCCTTTTGGCTGGCAAATGTCAGCCGTCCTTCTCCTCATTGAGCCTGTGAAGAGCTCATGTCGAGCCCCCCCCCCCCGAAATAGCTGACCCGGCACATTATCGAGCAAACACCCCAACCACCCCTAGCCCGCCCCCGCTGTGAGCAAGTTGACATTTCCTGAAACTCATCAAGGAAACTTTATTTATATAGCACTTTTCATACCCGAGGCAGACTCAAAGTGCTTCATCACAACGAACGTGAGGTTTTTTTTCACCAGGGATGGCGAAGCCCACTTTTTATAAATACTGTAATTAAATTTTACTCAATATTTAAATTCCCATGTTATTAAAACACTACTACAAATGAATATTTGTTATTAACATGCCATGAAGTGCCCATCCATCCAGTGTCCATCCAGGCCCATTCCATGCCCTGTTATTTTACACTTGTTAACAACTTTCGGGATAAAGGGGATATCTATCTATCCTTCTAGCCATCTATCTATCTACCTCTCTCGCTATCAATTTATTAATCTCCATATAGATGATAAACAGTGTAAACGTGGAAAATGTGGCATTTCCATAATTAGTGTACACAGCACAGACCTGCCAATGAAGCTCGTAATAAGCTCGTTTAAATAGCGCTCTGAGTGTAATTGAGCCGAAAGAATACAAACTCATATTTGTCAACTAAAAATGAGAGCTGCCTCAGAAAAGGAAAAAAAAATAAATCAAATTAAAATTGTATTTTTTCTTTCATGTTGATTCTGAAGTGGGGGATCCCTACTGTTGGAGCCAGTGGCGTGCAATTACTGTTGTGCATAGTATTGCAATTAATGTCACAAACACTTCAGAGTACTGACATTTTGCAGATTGGTGGTGATTTATTTGTTTCATTTTATCACAGCTAGCCTGTAGTCAGATAAGGTTGTTGTTGTTGAGGTAGTTGTTTTTTGTTGTTGTTGTTACTAATTATAATTAGCAATGTCACTAGGCCTAAAGGAACTAAAAACGATTATTAGTTAGTTATAATTCCAACTAAAAAGTTCCCTGTTTGAAAAGCACGTTTGTGCAACACATAAGTGTGTACCAACAGAAGAATGACACAGATCTCATGGAAAGAAAGAGCAGGATGTTGAGGGTGTCAAAACAACAATGGCGCTGAGTCTGTCTGTTGATGAGAGAGACGGACCCAGGCGGCGAGCTGCCACTCTGGTGTCCTCTCTCGTTAAAGTGGGCCTTGAATGGAACCAATTAGGAGCTTTACTGCTCCTGCCTGTCTCGTCAGGGCGCGTGGTCGGGCCGACGCCGTGATCCCTCTGAGACCGGGCCACTATCTGCAACCAGCCCCCCTGATTAGCTACTGCTGCCACGGCAACCATGGGAGGAATTTAATGAATGAGGACACCTTATGTGGGTCTTCCTAATGGGACAATAGCAAAAGCAGACAAAGAGGACCTTGATTGTTGGTACCGATGCCTTTCATGACTGAAAAATAGCTTATGTTATGTTATATTGTGCATGTATGTATGATGATTATGTATTCATCTCTGAGCAAGCTGCCCTGGACAATGGAGAAAGGATCATTTTGCCTCAGGCCTCCATGTCAAGAATAAACAATGACAACTGAGGGGAAGAAGAGTAGTAAAAACATTGTTTTCTTTTTGACGCTCCAGATTGTTGACATTTCCGCCGGCGTTGCGCAGTTGTGTGTGTGCGTTTGTGTTACGCCGTCAGACTTGAGAGATTTCGGCGAGAAGAGACGAAATGGTGGCTTCTCTTCTGACAGCACCAAGTCGTAAGAGATGAGACAAATGTATCGGCTTCTTCAACAGGCAGAGAGAGCGAGATAGTTGCAAGGTGTTTTCACTGCTTAACTTTCCCATGGGCTGGTATCTGCCAAAAACACGTGCCAGTGTGTGTGTGTATGTTAGGGTGAGTGTGTTTCCTTGCGTGCGTCTGCGAGTGTGTGTGGTAATGAAAAATGCATCATACCGCCGTCACTGGGAGGTAAACGTCTGCATGAAGACGCAAACCCTGCTGTGAAGAAGCATGTTCATACAGTTGGAGGGATTACTTTTATATCAGAGGGGAAAACGAGGAGCGCTGAAATACTCTCAGCATTTGTTTCATCTGCCGGGTATTGGAAACACACTCAGCAGACTCCCCTGAACGGTACCACTTCATTTGTCTGGGATTGATAGCTGTGTAAAGCTGAAAACAACCAGATGACTAGACAGACATGTCAAGCGTTTTTCTCCATTTCACTCCAATTTTCTTCCCCTTGGATCTCCTGGGTCTTTTGCTATTAAAATGCTATTCCTTGAGAGAAAATGAAGAGGATGAAACACACACTCTCCTTTCCAATTCCTCTGAGAACACACGCTGGTTGTTGACCTCAAATCAAGAGCGGCCTGAATGCTGGCTGAATCGCCTGGCTGGGTTAATTCCTCGACACAGAATCTCATTCTTCACCTCCAATACTAGCCAGCACACATGGAGAGCCCATATGCCATAAGGGCGGGGAAATCTGTCACCACTGCAGACGGTTTTGGCCACCAGGCTTAGCTGCTGGTCAGCTCCCTGGGAGGCTGCCAGCTAGTAGTGGTCCTACTAGCGCACGCAGCCAGAATGCACCTCCTACCGCACATGTGTGGAAGTCTGATAAGTCAGGTTGCAGAATGGATCCCTATGGAAAGCTTATTGTTATGTTCCAGAGGCTGCACAGTGTATAATAGGCTTTAGTTATTTCTGAACGCCCTCATTGCATATCGTTTGTTTCCATCTGTAATCCATCTTGAAGCACCTGGTGGTGCGCTGGACTCGTTCAAGGAAGTGGCCGAGACGATCATCTTTATTCATTGTAGATATGCAAAATGAAAGGTTACACTGAAAACACGATCCATAATAATCATTTAAGTGTAATTCCGGCGCAAATTGAAACCAGGATCTTTGTTTTGGCATTAAAACCCATCAAATAAGCCTTCCAGATACCTTTTTCATTGAAAATCGAGTATTATAGTTTGCCGGGCGCAATGTTTGGCGTCCATGTTGTTGACTTGGGGCAGTGTTTCGCTTCCAAATCCGCATTTTTGAACCACTAAATAGCACCAAACCTCTGCAGTAGCATGACTAGGGTCCCTACACATAAAACGAAGCACAAACAACTTAGTTTGCAAACCCGGAGTTTATTTAAAAAGACAGTTTAACAAGCATTACCGGTAGGTCCGTGTTTACAGGAAGTCCACACAAGTCGATTGCCGAATTCGCCGGAGTTCAGTTCAAGGAGGAACGTTTTGGAATTTATAATTTATATAATATATATTTATAAATAATATATAGCAAGTGTTGACACGTAAATTAAATGAATTGCATATGTAAGTTACAGTTACAAAATAATTGTTCGCTACAATCAAGCATGGCACGTTGTTGACGGAAGACGCACTGCACACGTGATTGACGCATAGAGTGAAGGACAGCTCAAGCACCGGAGAAGACGACCCATCCAAGTCAAGAGAGAGATGGGTTCGTCAATTCCAACCGCAATTATTTGTGGTGGGAATTGACGTGGTCCGTAAATTCCCACCACAAATCCTTATGCACAATAAATCAAGGTTAACCCACCTGGACAACTCACAAGATCATCTTTCACTTCCTCGAATAAAGTTAGGGCTTATAACTTTGTTTCTTGACGCATCCCCCCCACACCAATTGTGAACAATAATATAACACGAAAAATAAGCGAACAACTTTACCTCAAGTCTATCCGTAGCCACTTGCCGCACTCGAGGGATTGCATTCCTCTTCAATGAAACTCCTTTTGGGTTCTTTGGGTCAGCAGCTCTTTTGGGAAGGATGAAGTTGTCCTTATCAAAATGAGCACTGCAGACACGGTGATCCTTCTGCATTAGCGTCTTGATTGGCGTCTCAATGTCCATATTCAGAACAATAAGCCACTGGTCTACCAGAGATCGGCCATTGTACCGCAATGGCAGTCTATGGAAAGTTTCTGGAGTGTAACTTTTCATTTTTTTTTCGCAGCCGGGAAAACACTAACACGAACCATCTCTCTCTTGACTTCAAGCTGTGGATGGGTCGTCTTCTCCGGTGCTTGAGCTGTCCTTCACTCTATGCGTCAATCACGTGTGCAGTGCGTCTTCCGTCAACAACGTGCCATGCTTGATTGTAGCGAACAATTATTTTGTAACTGTAACTTACATATGCAATTCCTTTAATTTACGTGTCAAAACTTGCTATATATTATTTATAAATATAAATTATAACAATTATAAATTCCAAAACTTTCCTCCTTGAACTGAACTCCGGCGCATTCGGCAATCGACTTGTGTGGACTTCCTGTAAACACGGACCTACCGGTAATGCTTGTTAAACTGTCTTTTTAAATAAACTCCGGGTTTGCAAACTAAGTTGTTTGTACTTCGTTTTATGTGTAGGGACCCTAGTCATGCTACTGCAGAGGTTTGGTGCTATTTAGTGGTTCAAAAATGCGGATTTATGGCGCGTTTCCACTGCAGGGTGCGGAACGGATCGGATCGCAAAGGTGCGGGTCGGGTCGCGTTTCCACCGCCAAAAGTGGGCGTGACCCGGACTTTGCCGTACCCGTTCCGGCCCCGTTCTCGGGACTCCTCCGTTGGGGTAGCCTACCGCAAACGAGACGAGACGCCTGAAAGGGTCCCGTGAAATTCTAGCTACACCTCCCCTCCGTTGATTGGTCGACAGAATCGTCACTTCCGGGTGACGCGGGGATAAAAACAAACGAACAGTAGCCTCGAGGTATTCTTTACAATTAACTTGTCGCGTAAAACGCTTGCTTGGGCGAACAAGGAGGTGGAGACGTTCGTCTGCATTCTTGGGGAGGAAGACGTTTTTTACGATGTTTACGTAGCTGCCGCGGCGATCGACATCCGGCCTACCACAAAGGGTACTGTCGGCAGTGGAAACGCGACCTCGGAACTGAGCTGGGCTATACCGCCCCCTCCCTACCGCACCTTTGCGATCCGATCTGTTCCGCACCCTGCAGTGGAAACGCGGCATTAGAAGCGAAACACTATGCCCCAAGTCAACAACATGGACGCCAAACATTGCGCCCGGCAAACTATAATACTCGATTTTCAATGAAAAAGGTATCTGGAAGGCTTATTTGATGGGTTTTAATGCCAAAACAAAGATCCTGGGTTCAATTTGCGCCGGAATTACACTTTAATGAACTCAAGTGCATGAATGACGCTGAGAATGTGAATGTTGTTCCTTCTTCTGCACTCACGCAGTGCAGGAAGAGTGATGATCAAGTCAGGTTCTGCTGCATCTCCTCCTTACAGTCAACGACAATAAATACAATGTAATGAGACCACATGGACAAACCAACCTCACTTTGAGTATGAGCTGTAAATCAAGGTTTTTAATTGTTCTTAGCAATATGTAGAAATGATTTAAAATTCGATGCCGGTAACTTGTGGATAGACGCTCTGCGCTTCCTTACAAATGGGATTTCGTCGAATGGCACAGAAATCAAACTGCTGCATTTACCCTCCCCCTTTATTTAAACACTTTTTCACTCTATCCCTCTCCACCCTACATGTGCAGCTTAGAGCTGCCTGCTACACATGTGTAGGGTGTAGAGGCATAGAGGGAGAGGGAGTGTTATGTACAGTAGGGCTACATTCATTATTGAAATGGTCTCCTTTGGAGACATTTTGAGAGATTAGTTACTTTAAGCAAGCCAAGAAAAGCCAACGTTTTTCCAACCCAATGGGGCAAGCCATAGAATCCAAGCAGGGACAAAAACCGGCCCTAATAATATCCTCATTATCATTACTTCACATTACCGTCAATTACGAAAAAACAAACGAGTTAAGAAAATAACCCTCCCCCAACAAGCCTCCCCCAAAGGTCCACACCTCACTTCGGGAAAAAAATCTCATAAAATATTAATAGCATAAAAAATGCATATCCAGAGCCCTCATCAAGAAGGGGCTTTCGACGTTAAACTAATATCGAAGAAAATTAAAGACCAGGGGCTACAGCCCCCCCCCCCCGACCCACCCTAACTCCCCCCCCCCCCTATGCTTTATTAACCCAACCCTCCTGTTATGATTCAACGTGCATACACGGCACATTTATATTATTCATACTGTTCTGTTCTTCTCCCTCCTCAGGCCCCCCTCCTGAACCCTGCACCCAAAACCGAGCCAAACCAAGACCGAGCCGACACCTCGCCTCTCTCTGCCGTCGCGCACGCCGCTAAGTGTGTGATCTTGAAAGGACATGTCATCTATAATTCATGTCACTCATCTCGTGTTTACAAGTCGCCGTGTGTACGCTTCTCATTCAAAGCGCTCAAGGCCAGCACGGCCTCTCACACATGAATCATAACGCTGGCCGCTGACGACCCGCTCTGCTCGCGTCGCGCTCCATCATGCAAACGATCCGTCGCTCATTGTTTCAAGAGGACGCTTCATGGTTTCGGAGTGATGAGTGCGGGTTGTAACGTCGGAGACAGTGCAGCCGCCTCTTGAGTCTGTTCTGTCATATTGATATTCGATGTAGACTTTATAGACAAATGAACTGCATTGCTTTCTTTTTGGTCTCCGCGGCAACAGGTCTGGTCTTGTGCGTTGCTTTCCCCGCCCAAACAGGGGACCCCTGTTTAGAAGTATATTGAGAAGGGACAAATACATTGTACATTGTCCTCATCCTCCTCATCTTCAAACAGCTGATCCGGGGTTGGGTCGCGGATACATTGTACATTGTTTCATATAAAATATATAATAGATGCCATGCATACAGGGTTTCTAGTCAAGACTAATTTGCAACCCCTGTCACTGCTGAAGTCATCTCCGATACGGTGTGACAAGGATATCTTGATGGGTGTCTGCAAGGCAAAGGAAACCTCCATAATTAACATCATAACACTTCAGCTACTCTGCCGTCCGCACTCAGGTGGTGAGGCGGTTTGGCCAGTTGCCATGGCGACTGCTAGACGCCGTCAAATTTTCAAGGGAAGACGCAGGGCTAATTTTCTGATAGCAGGCCACCCTCTGTCACACTCTAGATATAAGAGCCAGGCTCGGAGGGAATTAAGTTAAAAGCCCGTGAGGACGGCACTTTTCTGTTTTGATTCCCCGATTCTGCATTGAACCAAGGTCATGCAAGACAGATTAGTGAATGGGGCTTGTATACCACACAATGCATCAGTGGATTTTTTCGGGTTGGCCATCATATTGAGAGGACTCAAGAGATTTGTAATACTGTAAAATCCTATTACAACGTAATATACCGTAACTTAGTCTAATGAAAACATTTTTGTGGTCGCATGAGAAACGCTGTGGCAGTTTCAAACACAACAATGTCTCCCCCTAATTCTTTTACGATTAATTACTCAACAATAACCAAAAAAGCATGACTATTAACATAATTGCTAACTTTCCAGTGCTCCTGTGCTTCCAACATGGAGGCGGTCATTGCGATGTGAGGTAGAGATGAATGAGCCTTATAGGACATATCTTACTGACACAGTGGTGTATAACATACCATAAGTGAGTCAAAGTAAGAAAGTGACTGGAAAAAATAAAGTCAATCTTAAGGAGATAACTTAGGTAGTAAAAGTCATAAAGTAGCTCAAATAAAATGTAGGAGGATGTCATGTAAATAAATGTCTGTTGAGTCAATATCAAGCCCCGAACAAGGTAACACAATCATGCATACGGCTTATGTTGTTGCCATGGTGACTTGTATAGATATTTTATTTGTGAACAATGTTTAATTGAACTACTCACAGAGACCATTGATATAACATTACAGAACAAGATATGAGCAAATATGTTTGCACAAAAATAGAATCCATACAATTTGTTGTCACATACACATATTTATTCATTGTTTATTTCATTTATTTTAATTGATAATCTTAGTTTGGCATGTTATTGTTGATACAATCGATGAACTGGCTGAAGCTTATTACAACGTAGGCTAGGTATTACTGCAAAATCACTGTTCAATTATATAGAAACCACAATGTCCTTATGAAGTCATTAGTACCTGAACAGAACAAAACAACTAAAACAGGCTTTTTACAGATTGTTGTTACACAAACTTCCCAGTGTTCATATAGAAACCGATATCATCTATCAAGAACAACAGTGATTATCAAAAAGTAATGCAATATTACACGCTATGCAGGTTAAAGAATGCGATGTAAGAAGTTAAAAAGCTGAAAACTAAAGATGTATTCCAATAAAGGTTGAATCAAAACGACATAAAATAATGAAACAGAAACTTCTGGAAATATAGAATATATACAGCAGTGAGAGCCTGCAAACCTCCCAGACAGAGCTCCCACATTGACAGCCCTCTGAACCAAGTCGGTCGTTACATCTGGGCGAATATCTGCGGCTATCTTTCCTGCTAATGGTGGGTCCCACATCGTTCCAGGGAGCTCATTCCATGATGTGTGTACAGCCACAAACCAAGCCGGTTTCTCTGAGCTTATGCTTTCTCATAAGATCAGTTGTGGGGGAATCTACCCAAGCATCTTTTAAGAGGTACTCATGTGATGAACAATCAAATACACTTCCCGATATTGAGATGAATATAAATGTTTTTTCACTCTTGTTCTGGGTTTTATGGTGGCTTGATATCATCATGTCATCATATTATGTCATATCATCAGGCGATAATCGTTGAATCAATTTAATTATTTGTCATCCATTATTGTTACACATATGTATTCTCGTTCGGTGCACGCCGATTATCTTGAAAAATGCGGCAGGAAATTATTATTATCTGGCGGCCTTCTTATGACATAATGTGGTTTGGCATGATACGTCAATTAGGCTGAGGACAATAGTCACAGAGCAATCGGGTCTTATTTTGTATTATTGATGTAATCATGTGGCTTCCAGCATTCAACAGCTCCTCAGTGCATCACATAGGACACAACAACGTATACAAAGCAGCTCACCTATAGTTAACCTTTAAAAGGAACCTTTCATGAAACATATCAAATCGGTCCCTCATTAGCTAAAGAAAACAACGCAAAGACAAAAACAACAAACAGAATGGTTCAGCACTTGTCATGGAGAAGATTACAGGCTGAAATGATTAGCTCATCTCATTATTATTCCATAATTTACAACTCCTTCCTTGTTCCACTAACTGATACCCTTTCTTGATGCAAGAGCAGCAGTGATACAATGGAAAGGTTTGAAATATACGACAGACAGGCGCTTCAAAGAGATTAACAGAGAAGGCGTCTTATGCGCATCACAAGCCCTGCAAAAACCCAAAGTACTGCTTACTGGCTCCGTCTTAATCCTCTCATGTCTTCTGTCAGTCTCTTCTTTACGTGATGAAAAGAGAAGAACCAACGATCAAAGGGTCCATTGTGGACGTTAAAATGTCGGATTGGTTTGTTCAAGCCTGTGTACTGTACGTGTGATGTGGAATAAGTGACAGTTGGCCAACCAAGTGCCTTTTTTGATCTTCTGAGGGCCCCTAGTCACATCCTACTTGAGGCCACTCACATATGACTTATCAAACCCATTTTCTCAGCTTTGATTAATTCTAATGTATTTATTTAGACATATTTATTCGCTTTTTTCATAATTGTCATTGAGCGCTTTTCTCCCGACTCCATTCATCGTGGCCTAAGCCAGACAATCTATAGGCGTCCTGGGGGGATTTTCTCTGTGGATAGATTGGCAGAATTGTTGCACATTTTAAGATAGAGGTTAAATCAGTCATGGGAATCCATAAACTATAGGGATAAACTTACTCTACACAGCCCAATGCAGAGGGAGTCACCCCAAGGCCAAGACTGGGAGTCTCACATTAAGTATTGATTTAACTTATTTTCATTGATTTTGTCCCTGCGTGACACATACACATACTCTTAATTAAGATTAGTTTCATCGTTGCTGTCTATCGGCGCACGTAAGCAGATAGCAAGCGTAGCCAACATCTGGCTCATCTCTCTTCTCAGCATTTCAAACATCAGAGGGGAATACAAATGAGAAGTTGGCGGGGATTCAATTTTGATGTACTTCAAATGCACTTTCCTAATTCGTTTCGGAGCACTCTGGTGACATTTTTGACACCAGTCTCGATCTCGATGTGAAATACAGAAGGAGATTGTTGAGTGTGACCCACATGATTGATTGTTTGAACGTCAGTGGGTTGAACATTACAGTTCCCGTCACAGTTGGGAACGCACAGTTTAGAAACACATCATTTCAATAGTGTCTTTGATACGTTTGCATCAAAAGGCAAATTAGTCCCAGGGACGATTCCCTTCTTATTATCATGCCGATCGTTCCAGTGATTCGCTGCTGGATATGTCCATGAACAAAGCTGTAGCTACAATATTCACCACAGCACTCGACACAACACTGACGAGAATGAACATTTTTGCTACGCGCTATTTCTCTCCTCTGGTATGTGAAGGTATCCTCATGAGTCACGCAAAGCTACTGAGGTGGAATAAACCTTGTTCATAATCATTTAAATATATTTTTATTCAAACGGCTTGGCAGATAATTGGCAAATTTGAACTGTACCTTTAATTGATAATAAAATTTGTGATTCAGGCATGAACATGCAAACTGATTTTAATCACCAGAGTCTTCAGAGACGGAAGCATGTTTATGGGCACCGCTGGGAACAAATGTAAACATCGATCCTGCTCCGCATGAGGTCAAGAGCTCTCTGTTGTACGTAGCTTTGAATGACAGATACTTGACTAATAAAGTCTAAACTAAAACAGCAAAGCGAATCAGGACCACTATGAGCTTTATAAACAGACATATTTTATCGGGCTGGCTTATCAACATGTTTGAATAAACACTGTGACTGAAATATATTGAAATGCAGAAATAGTTGCTAATTGAGGGGAAATGCTCCATGGACCATTAAATCTGGATCCAATGCATTTATATTGGCTGTTGTATTTGTGTGATGATTCTCTGTTAGTTGCAGGATGACCGTGATCATGTCAGCTACATATTCAGCAGTGTTTGTATGACGTTTTTAAAGAGAAAAAACCTCAGTGAAGCGTATTTGATTACAGAAAACATTTGTTAAGATCAACAGTTGTTAAGACGCTAAGTGTGTATAGGCTTCTATTGATGATCTTTGTGGTCTTCCCCATGTGAGTCCAGTGTGTATTCTTTGTCTTTGTGGTCTTCCCCATGTGAGTCCAGTGTGTATTCTTTGTCTTTGTGGTCTTCCCCATGTGAGTCCAGTGTGTATTCTTTGTCTTTGTGGTCTTCCCCATGTGATTCCAGTGTGTATTCTTTGTCTTTGTGGTCTTCCCCATGTGAGTCCAGTGTGTGTACCCTTCGTCTTTGTGGTACAGCTGGATATTTTACAGTTGTTTCAAAAGTCAAATGTAAGATGTCTCCATCGCCACGTCTCCCCCGGCGTCTTGATTGATGCTTATGTGGTCCAACAGCTCTGCTTGCTGTCACCTACCACCCCCTCACCCCTCTCACCCCCACAACCCCCGCCCGCAGAGTACAGCAGTGAGAAACACCAGTCTGAGAAAAGGGGAATCCACTGAACACTTTTAGTTCAGTCCACCCACAAATGCAGGGAACCTTAATAGACAATTACACCCCCCCCCCCACACACACACACACGCACACACACACACACACACACACACACACACACACACACACACACACACACACACACACACACACACACACACACACACACACACACACACACACACACACACACACACACACACACACACACACACACACACACACACACACACCTCTGTCTGCATTTTGTTCCTAGCAAGGCTGGCTCTCCTATTCTCCTGGGTTTCAAGGCTGATGTTCCATCCATAGCTTTTCAGGATGAAGGCAACAGGAAAGGAACGGGTTCTCTTATTCCCTTGATGCAAAGTCTTTTTGAATCCATTATTAAATGATGGACCATGATGAAAATGCTCTACACGGGTTCTTTCAGAAAACGCATTAGGTCGGGGCGATTAGGCGATTCTTTGTAGTTGTTTTGTTGTTTTAAGTCAGTGGCTGCAATCGAATTGGCTATGCATCTATTCAGCAGGAGGAAAGAAAGTCAGTCCATCTCACTCACGGGCCGCTGTTGGAAGGTCCTGTTTTCATCCAATAGACATTATCCTTTGTTTCCTTCATTACAAGACCCTTTCTTCCATTACTTTGTTTCCGACCAATAATGAGCTCTGTAATGTCGCCTTCTGTGTCATTGTTCTGGGTAACGAAGAACCCTCAAGACAGCCCTTTCATTCTCCGTCCAGGCCTTCACAGTACATTTCCAGCTCCTAAAAAAACGACCTCCATTCTTCTTTGCAACCGGAGAACTTCAACTCTTTATGAAAAGACGATCAAAGCAAAACCCCGTTAATCATTGAAGTTCCTACACTGCTCCTCTCCACCCGGTTGGAACGACTCCCGAATCCCAGACGGGAAAGAGGATTAGGGTGTGGGCTGTTGGCCTGCTTCGCCCCAAACGGCGGCAACCTCAAAACTCGGTGGTGGAGATCAGGGTGATCTCCGACTGCAGGTCCTGCTGGATCCGCCTGGCGCCGCCGAAGCCGCCGGAGGAGGCCGGCTCCATGCCTAGTCACGCCGGGTTCTTCCGGGCGTCCGACGGGGCGCACACTGACACGGGCTCCCTCGGGGCCTGGCGGCCGCGGCCCAGGCTGCGCGGGTCGGCGCCGGGCCGGCAGGGCACGCAGAAGTCCCGGAAGCAGCGCTTGAAGTTCTCGTCCAGGAAGGCGTAGAGCACGGGGTTGAGGCTGCTGTTGGTGTAGCCCAGGGCGATGCACAGGTGCCACACGGCCACCACGAAGGGGTTGCGGTGGTCCACCTCCACCAGGGTCTTCACGATGATGAAGATGTGGATGGGCGTCCAGCACACGATGAAGGCCGCCACGATCACCAGCACCATGCGGGTGATGCGCCGCATGTTGCGGTCCTTCTCCTTGGAGCCCGAGAGCAGACGCACGCTGCGCAGCCGCAGGATCATCAGGCCGTAGCAGCCCGTGATCACCATGACGGGCCCCACGAAGGCGAAGATGAACACGCAGATCTTGGTGACCGTGTCCCAGTACCAGTCGGGGTCGGGGAACTTCAGCATGCACAGGGTTTTACCTGGAAGGAGTGGGGGGGGGCAATCAGGGCGAGAGCAAGGGAGGTGTGTGTGTGTGTGTGTGTGTGTGTGTGTGTGTGTGTGTGTGTGTGTGTGTGTGTGTGTGTGTGTGTGCATATTTCAGAGGGTCTGTGTGTGTGTGTGTGTGTGTGTGTGTGTGTGTGTGTGTGTGTGTGTGTTTGTGCGTTTGTATCAGAGTGTGTGAGTGTGAGTGTCTATGTGCACAAGCAACACTAAGCACAAAAATCGGGAGATGACATTCTTAAGATGTCTATACGCGACAAGGGAAGATCAAATCACAGTTATCACGCAGGCCATCATTTAACGTAACAGCCCGGGCATTGTGAAATGTTAACAATCCCCGAGACGACGACGACGAGACAGACATCAGGAAGCGTTTGTCAAATCAAAGTCAGCTTCATTGCCAATTCCAACCGACGTACAAATAGAATGATAAAAAATGTGTTGGTCTCTGACCCACTGTGCATTAAGTATAAAACGATCAAATGAGGTAAAATGAAATAAAATTCATAAGTAATATTTATAATCAATAAATTCTCACCACTGTCCGTCACCTTGGTGACCGCCATGACCATGATGGGCACGCCGATGGCCGACGACAGCACCCAGATCAGCACGTTGATCAGCTTGGCCTTGGCCGGCGTGCGGAAGCCCAGCGCGCGCACGGGGTGGCACACGGCGATGTAGCGGTCCACGCTCATCATGGTCAGCGTGAAGATGGAGGTGAACATGTTGTAGTAGTCGATGGCGATCACCACCTTGCAGAGCACCTCGCCGAAGGGCCAGGTGTTCATCAGGTACTTGGCGCTCTGGAAGGGCAGCGTGCTCGTGGCCAGGGCGTCCGCCAGCGCCAGGTTGAAGATGTAGATGTTGGTGGCCGTCTTCAGCTTGGTGTACCTGGTGGGTGGGAGGGGGGTGGAGGGGGTGGAGGGGGTGGGGGGCGGGGGAGGTGGGGGTGGAGGCGTGGAGGGGGAGGGGTGGGAGGTGGAGAAGTTCGGGGTTGGGGTGGGAATGGAACGTTATTGATTTGAACTGCTGTCGCACAGTATCCACAGTAATCCACAGTAATATTTCACTACGGCCGGCTCCCTTGAACAGAAAGGTACTTGCATGTGTGTGTGTGTGTGTGTGTGTGTGTGTGTGTGTGTGTGTGTGTGTGTGTGTGTGTGTGTGTGTGTGTGTGTGTGTGTGTGTGTTCAAGGGAATTCTGGTCCCCCTTCCATTCATCCGTAACGATTATTTCAGCTCAATAATTTCCCACGGATGTAATAGAACCATGAGAGAGGTTGTTAGCCTACATATTGAT
Organism: Gadus macrocephalus; assembly: GCF_031168955.1. NCBI lineage: Eukaryota > Metazoa > Chordata > Actinopteri > Gadiformes > Gadidae > Gadus > Gadus macrocephalus. Next base: position 7,439,331 of record NC_082403.1, read on the forward strand.
CTAGCAGCGGGTCATATTTTACCACAGCAGAACGCACGCGGGGGCCTCGTGAGAGCCCGCGTTCTCTCTCTCCTGTCCAACGGCAGACGCCTTAACGACCCAGGCACAGCTCAAGCATCCACTAAGGTACAATGATCCTGGGACACGCACACACACGCACGCGCACGCACACGCACAGACACGCACGCACACGCACAGACACGCACGCACACACACACACACACACACACACACACACACACACACACACACACACACACACACACACACACACACACACACACACACACACACACACACACACACACACACACACACACACACACACACACACACACACACACGTGTGCATGGCTACAGTGCCTCTGCCTCTGAGCAGATGTGTGGTTGCAACACATGTGACATTCGGATTGCATTCGGATCAGGCTGCTGGCTCCCCGCAGAGCCCAGGGGAACCGGAAGGGCTTCAGTTTCTTTTGAAGGGTGTATTGTTGAAGGTTGTTCCTGAAAGACCACACACACACACACCAACAATATTGGGAACAAGTGTTAGCAAGAGGCATGCAAACCCTGCTTTATTGCTTGAATTGGCCTCAGGCAGCAGTATGGCACCAAACAATGATTGTTCACCTTCTTAAAAAATACACTACAGCCCAATAAGAACAGCTTCCAGGGGGGCTGCTCTCGTACGCTATTATAAAATAATGCATCAGGCGGAAAGTCATTGTCTCGTGTTTGGCGTGGTTGCAAACTTAAACCTGTCAAACATATCTGTATGACAGCTGCATACATATCTGTACATTGTTTTAGATTTGAATTTTTTCTTTTTGACCATTTTGTGTATCTTTTTAAGGCAACATTTCAAAGGTCTCAGATAAGTGTTTTTTGGGAGAGACATGTTGAATAAATACATCATATTTTCAAACTCAAAAGTAATCGTTTGAATAATCGTGATTTCAATATTGACCAAAATAATCGTGATTATGAATTTTTCGAAAATCTAGCAGACCTACCTGTCATTGTATGTCAGAAACCAGTCAGTCTATGCCACGGTGTGATACAGCGTGACCTACTCACTTCACAGCTGTACGTAAGAGAGGGAAGATTACTTTTTAAAATTGCTCATTTTGAAATCCTGCAGAGAAATAACTGGTCTCCCTCATTGTCAGAAGAAATACCCCACCACCATCTATCAGCCCTCATTTTGTTTAAAACCCATTGAATCTGAGAGATCTTACGCAATGCATTTAACAGATAAAGGGACCATTCTGACCTAGTTATCCAGCAATCTAATTATTTTCTCTGCCACAATCACAAATATAATTGTCATATCCTAACTAACGCATTCATGTTCACAGCTACAATGGGCTTTTTTAAAGTCATTTTGGGCCAATTGAACATTTAGAATCCAGCAATTGTTAATATCATTCATGAAGCACTGTTCATCCTACAAGCGATAAGAGGAAAGGCAGCTATATACGCACAAACAAACCATATGCTCATATATAGATATTGAATACCCAACACATTAATATTTATAAAAGCACAATATGAAAACTGCTCCTGCTCCATCAGTTAGAGTCTTCTCATCTCAGCAACTCCCCCTCCCACCACCTCCAACACCAAAACCATTACCACCACCAACACCACATGAGGTGCAACAACACAGCATGAAGCCCAGCAGGAGTTTGGAAGAAAAGATCAGAAAATAGAAAAAGATAAAAAACCTCTTAGGGACGCGATGATACGGGAGGTGTTCACAAACGACTTCCATCAGACGAAAGAAAGATGGCTCAATAGTGCAGGATCACTACTACATACTTTGAGGCGTAGGTGCATTTCCCAGAGAGTTTGTTTCATTCCCTTGGCAGATTCATACCCATAATTGAGCTGCATTTGGAAGCTCCCTTGTGACGAAGTACGAAGATCTGTCACGCAGACAGCGAAGACTCAAGGTGTTTAAGTCCTCTTAATGGAGCGACGTGTGCTGGGGATGACCAAGAAGGCTTTGAATGAATTGCATACTATGCATAGTAGCGGAGGATTGTGGAAGACAACAGGGAGTATAGCGTCTTCGTTTAGACTTTTTTATCATGTGACAGGAGTCAAACCAGGACAGCATTTGGGACCGAGAGGCGAGTGTATTTTGGAGACGGGGCTGAGCAGGCAGTAGGGCTGAACATAAAAAAAAAAGAAAATAATCTTTTTGCAATTATTTAGACCAATATTGCGATTGCGATTTAGCAGGTGATTTCCATAAGTTCCTTATGTTCTGTATTAATCACTAAACACAAGCAATAAATCTTTCTAAAGTCTGACCAACACCACATTGGAAGCAGTCAATAAAAACTGCTCTTTCCTTTAGGCCAGGCCTATGTGTTGAGATTAATTGATGCATGAATTTATATTATAACATCTTTATTTAACTATTGAATTGGAAAAGAAAAATAAATACAAATCTTACTGATCTCCAGTCAGTAACAGTAACAAATCACTTCTATGTTTTTTTAAGATTGCAAATCACGTCCTATTACATCGTGACGTCGTTTTCCTTTGATTAATGGTTCAGCCCTAGCAGGCAGTCCTTGTTTTTCTTTCGGGCGCCTCCAGCGCCGGCCTGGTTCCCCAGATAGGGTGCATGATGCGGGCCCAGAGGGCAGCCCCCCCCTGGCAGATGTGGCGGGGGAGCTCCACTCCCACCTAAACACCGTGTTCCTTTCATCATGGACAGCACAGATTGGGTTTATGCAAATCAACCCAATCTGGGCTGATTTGCATAAACCACCACCTGATCTGACGGGGGAGGTGGTGGTCGTGGTTGAGGTGCGTACGGGTGGAGGGTGGTGGAGGAGGTGGTGATTTGAAGCACGCTTCACTGCACCTCACCCCATTAGCCCGCCTTGGGGGCTGTGCGGCATGACTGTTGGCACAGTGTCGTGAGGGCCGTAAGAGGGGCGTGTGGCCCTTCGGTCTGTCCCCCACTTGTTTGATGGCTGGCGATGACCATGGGCACAGGGCTCGGATGTGGACGTCCTAAACCCCCTTCACCCCCCTATAGCCCATCAGAAACCTCCTCAGTCATCATGTTGAGGGATGTGAGTCCACGCCTCCATTCGTAGCTCCCGCTACCTCACGTGCTTCTGCCCAACAGATGAGTACTTTCTCCTTTCCCCCATCCCCCCCAAACAAACCTGGTGTCTAGGTTTCAGCGATGAGAGACGGGTGGACACGGCAGAGATGCAGTGGGTCCGCTGTCGTGACCACTTTACTAAACCAGCCCTGTGGCCAGCCGTCACTGACCATGGCACTTGGTCGATCCCGCGATAAGTACTGGTCAATGGAACGTCGCTGCACAGCACGCCGCCTCGTTGATCAGCGTCTCCGTGACCGACCGCACCCCGACCTCCATCAAGTGTGGCTGTATGGGCAGGATTTACGTTCAAAAGCACCCGCAAACATTTTTGCTATTCTCTATTTCTGAGTCAAAATATCAGTATAACAACTAGGAGAATGCCACTCTGTCATTCGAAATAAACGACATATCGTGAATAAACGTTGAAACATTTACTTAAGATTTCTGAGTCACGTCAGATCCATTTTCACCTGCAATGGTGGAGAAGACAACAACTCCCCTGTTCCCACGCTTCTCATGACGTCATCAAACTGCGACTTTTGTCATTGTTTTAATGGAGATACCCCTAGCGGCAGAAATTACATACCATACCATTGACATACATCCCTCTGAAAACCTATATCGCGAATAACGGGAAGAGGAGAGGATTATGTCACTGCAAGGCGAATCCAAAATAAACAGCTCGAGCGTGTCTCGCAAAGCCAATAACATTTGTTCACACATACAATGTGTTATTAGTGCCTGCCTGTTAACTGTTAACCCCCGTTCCCCTTTGGCCTTTGCGGTTGTTTCGGAGCAGAAAATGAATTGCGACAGGCATGCCTCTCTCGCTCAACTTCCCTTCGTCCGTAGGCTAAAATATTTTTGGGGCGGGCGTGTGTTATAATTAATCACATGGCTGATTAGTCCTCTCTCACCCAGAGAAACCAAATTTCTAGAGGGTCGACCCCACGTGAACTGATTCCCCGCCATTGTGCATTGTCTGCCTTGCTCATCTAACAGTGTTCTCCTAGCCCTGTCCACCTTGGTGCTCTTCTCCCCTTGTTCCCTCTCTCTCTCTCTCTCTCTCTCTCTCTCTCTCTCTCTCTCTCTCTCTCTCTTCCCCTCATCCCATCTCTCTCTCTCTCACTCCTTCCCTCGTCCCATCCCTTTTTCTCTCTATCCTCTTGTCCCATCCCTCTATCCTTCTCTCTCCTCCTCTTTTCCCATCGCCATCTCTCTCTCTCATCCCTCTCTCTCCTCTTGTCCACACCCTCTTTCTTTCACTCTCTCGCCTCTCTCTCTCTCTCTCTCTCTCTCTCTCTCTCTCTCTCTCTCTCTCTCTCTCTTCCCCTCATCCCATCTCTCTTTCTCCTTCCTTCGCTCCATCCCTCTCTCTCTCTCTCTCTCTCTCTCACTCCTTCCCTCGTCCCATCCCTTTTTCTCTCTCTCACCCTCTCCCTACCTCTTTCTCTATATCTCTCTCTCCTCCTCTTGTCCCATCCCTCTATCCTTCTCTCTCCTCCTCTTTTCCCATCGCCATCTCTCTCTCTCATCCCATCCCTCTCTCACTCCCTCTCTCTCCTCCTCTTGTCCACACCCTCTCTTTCACTCTCTCGCCCCCCCCCCCCCCCCCCCCTCTCTCTCTCTCTCTCTCTCTCTCTCTCTCTCTCTCTCTCTCTCTCTCTCTCTCTCTCTCTCTCTCTCTCTCTCTCTCTCTCTCTCTCTCTCTCTCTCTCTCTCTCTCTCTTGTAAAGGTACGTCTACACGTTCCAATACATCCATACTGAGAGCGAGGGGGTCCTCACCACTGCTTTCGGCGTCTCAACGGGTTATCAGCTATGCGTTTTAAACCGTGTATTTCCTCACAGTGGCTTCGGCAACAGCTCAGGACGGAGTTAGCTAGGAACCCGAGCCCCCTCTCTGCTTACTACAACCCCCCCCCCCCCCCCACCCTCCACACCACATCACAAACCCAAAAGGCATCCTTAATAAGTTGACCATGTACGCTGTGGCTTATTTTAGGGGTGAGGGAGAGACCATATGAGATTAGAGGGTGATTAATGTGAGGCTGATCATAGGCAGGCTTATGGGACATCAAAAAGGAACCCCCCCTCCATTAATGTCCTGATGGCCCCTCCAGCCCTGAAAATAAGTGCTTATTCCAGAGTTGTTATTTATTATTCAGCGTCCCGCTGTGAGCAAAGATATAGGAAGCTTGTTGAAGGCGGCTTATATCAGGACTGCATGTGTGTGTGTGCGTGATTATATGCTTTACTATAATTGGATAATGTATGTGTGTGTGTGTGTGTGTGTGTGTGTGTGTGTGTGTGTGTGTGTGTGTGTGTGTGTTTGTGTGTGTGTCAATATATACGTACCATATGGATAATAGGTGTATGTGTGTGTTTGTGTAGGTGTCATTATACTAGAACATGTTGATAATTTGTGTGTGTGGGCGTGTGTGTGTATTAATATTCTGTACACTATAAGGATAATGTGTTTGTGTGTGTGTATGTGTTTATATTCTGTACACTATATGTATGTGTATGTATGTGTTTATATACTGTACACTGTATGGATAGTGTGTGTGTATCTGTTTAGATACTGTACACTGTATGGATAGTGTGTATGTGTGTGTGTGTGTGTGTGTGTGTGTGTGTGTGTGTGTGTGTGTGTGTGTGTGTGTGTGTGCGTGTGCGTGTGTGTGTCAGTGGCTTTGGCCTTTAGGCGAACATCCATATGGAGGACTACATGCCAAACTAGTTTATGTACAACACAAACATCGGGTTTGCAGTGCCGTTAATATGATACATCGGCCAGCCAGCGCCGAGGTGTGGCTGTGGAACGAGATCCAGCAGCGCGGAGCAGTTTGACTCAGTTTACATCACATACTCTTCACTTGTGGAGAGTACAGTTATCCTATTTTGATACTGGAATCTCTCTGAGGAGCAACATCAATCCTAAATGGAGGCAAGATAATATGTCTTGAGAATTTCATTTAGGATAAATCGTACGCACACATACACACACACTCGCTGGAACAAGCACACACACACACACACACACACACACACACACACACACACACACACACTTGCATGGACACACATACACACAGACACACACTAACAAAAATACACCTACACACTCGCACACACTAGAATAACACACACACACACACACACACACACACACACACACACACACACACACACACACACACACACACACACACACACACACACACACACACACACACACACACACACACACACACACACACACACTTACATAGACACACACATATAGGTTTTCCCTTGTCGTCACGAGTATTTGTCCCCCATATGTGATATATGGTATGTGTAGCTTTATATGCCAAATTGGCCACATAATTGGATATTTAGTTCATTTTATTCCAGCACATTAATCATGTCATATTTCGACTCTTCCCTTATGCTCGTCTGAAGTAAAATCAAATGTTGCAGGTTGCAGATTGTGGAGAAGATGACGACTCTCTTTTCGCACGACTTATTACGCGCGTGGACAATCCATGTGCCCAAAGGCGCACACTCACGCATACCCCCAAATCACACATACACCCAAATCACAAGACACTCACACAAATACCCAAACAACCATACACTCAAAAAACAACCAAATCACATGACACTCACAAAAACACCCAAATCACACGACATTCACTCACACATATACCAAAATCACACGACACTGACGCAAACACCCAAATCACACGCTACTCACACAGATACCCAAATCACACCACACTCACACAAACACCCAAATCACACGACAATCCCAAATCACATGCTACTTTTGACAACCCAACTGTAACGCGCAAAACGCATGCAGCGCGCGCTCGAGTCGCTCCAACATTTCCACAACTTCTTTCTTTCTTCTTTTTTTTTATCCATTTGTTCACATTCTCTTAATGAATCGACTCAAACCAGGGTTTGTCGGTGGAAGTGAACCAGTCTTACCTGACCACCCCGTACATCACCAGGATGTTGCCCAGTAGTCCCACCACACAAATAACGGAGTAGAGCGCCGTGATGGATATGGCTATGATGATGCCGCTGGCGCTTCTCACCGGGGTCGGTAGCACGGTCTCGTTACCACCGTAACCCATGACTGACATCTCGTCGGTGACATTGTACGGAACCACGGAGTAGAGGTCCGCAAGATCAGCGCGAGGCACCGTAAACGTCTCCATACTGCGCGCGAGGCTTATTCTCCCCGGCTGCTCTCCGCTTAAATTGCGCGCGCGGGGTCGGTGCTGGGAAATTGCGCTCGAGGGACAATAAGCGTAGTTCTGGAGACTTCGGATCTAAAGGTGGAGCTCGGTTGTGGGGGCGTTGAACGTAGTTCCTCCCCGCTGAATAACGTGTAACGATAAAAACGTAAAAAAAAAAGGGGGTCTGTACAGCTGGAAAAGCGCACTTTATGGAAGTCAAACTAAAGGAGCGCTGGTTCCGGATAACCTTGCCCCTGTTCCCTAATCTTGGTAGCGATGTAGCTGGAGGTTCACTTGTTCACAGCGACTATCCCAGACTTACACCTCCCAGCCCTCTGTTCACGCTCTTATAACCGCGCGTCTACGTCAAGGTTGCGTCGTTCGTGAGAGGAAAAAAACAAAAAACGCGCTCTTATCGAAGGGTTCAGACGAGCCTCCGAGGGCGTCATAAATACAAGGCAAAATAACTATGCCTGTGGCTCTATAGGTAGTCAGGCGGTAGGAGAAGGTGAAAATATCTTAGAATAACGGACACACAACTTAAGGTGTTTTAGATGTAGCCCTTACACACTGTAGGCTATTATATAGGCTTCAAGCCATAAAGTGTTATTTAGACAATTATGCGTGCGAGGCCATCCGACGCACGCACGCACACAAACGCGTACCTGTTTGTGTATGTGTGTTCATCTACGAATCTAAATGACTATTATGTAATAATGTGCAATTTTCAACGTTTTTATTTAGTTGCGTTAATTGAACAACATTGGTGAAAAACGTGAATAACAATGATAGAAGACATATCACTCCCACGACACTATAATCATAGACCTACATGTTAACTACACATAATGTCAGTTTGCTCCATACCTTTGGTCTGCGTCAACCACAGTATTGAACACTACAGGACCGACAGGGGGGATGGGAATTGCATTGGGGGTCTTGCGGCTGGACAAAGCCTTGTCGATCGCCGGCGCGTTCAACCCCACTCATCAGCCATCATCCAGTAGGTCTGCTCCATCCTGGGGGAAATGAATGTCAACCGGTTTCACAACCCGTGCGTGTTGGCATTTCACTGAGCACAATGGGTCGTTATAGGCTGTCGGAGGCTTTGATTATTCTACCTATAGCCCACCCCTCTGTTTCAACCAGAGCCAGCGTATTTACTGGATTAAGGCTGTCCAAACGGCCCTATTGGGTTTATTGACCATGGTGAACGCTAACACATAGACCTGTACAGGCAAACGATAAACTCATTAAGGAAACCAACAGCATGCGTCATCGTTTAGTTTGGAAAATCGACTTAGAAGTTCGGATGCTAAAGCATAGTCTTTGTAGCGGGCCAATCATCAAGGTACTTAATGTGGAGTATCTATGGAAACAGGGCTTGATGGGATGAGATACAATGCATGAAGCCTACATTGCAACGATGCAGTCGAAGGCCAGCCATTAAGTAGGCCAGGCCTAACAAGTCGAGTCAGATGTTCCTGAAACCACAGATGCTTTGGCATTGGTGGCCTAATGTCAGCCTTTCATTTGAGGGGGATATGGCCTCGTCAGCTTATAATTAACCGTTTTGACCGGTTACGGTCGTTAGGAAGGCTGCGAGGCTCATCTACGCTAGACTTTGCTTGATGAAAGCATTCCCCTAACAGAACCGTCCCCTTCAGAGAGCAAAGGGAGCGGAACGTTCTTCAGCTGGGAGCGTTGCTCTGAACGCACTGCAGTGGAGAGCGACGAAGTGGGATCTTTATGGTTCTGGTACGGTGGTTTCGGGGCCAGGTGTGACCATGTTTGATTCAGAGGTACAAGGTAAACAGACATGCACTCTGGAGGTGGTTCACGAAGAATCTCCCACACCCAGCTACACCTTCAGTCTGATAGGGTACGGCCGGAATGGTAATGAAGCCATGACTATAGGGTGCGATTCAGCGAACCAGTCAGAACTGGTGTAAGCGATACGAACGTGCCTTCGAATGAGGTTAAAATGTCAGCTTTAATATCGTGTGGTTTAATGTGGTAATAGAACAATGAATCAACAAGGAATTAAAAAGATGAATATAATCTCATGAAGAGAAAACCTGTCTCTTTCGAAACAGCACAAGGCTGACTGCTTTAGAGGACCACAGGTAAACAACTGTCATAAAAAAATATGACAGAAACCGTTGTTTCGCACAGCTGAGGAGGCTGTTTGACGAGTCTATTCAAACGGTCTACATTTTGCACAGTTTCATCAATACTCCAACTTCCATATTTCAGCCTCCGAGGGCAGGAATCTTTCAAATCATTGATTTGATTGATTTGTTGATTGATCGGATGAATGAATGGTTTCTAGTTATTGTTATATTTGACAGGCATGTTTCGGCACCTTTGTTTGTAACAGCTGTCAAAAGCAATCTCCGTCAGGACCCCATTAGCCTGCTAATCATTGGTGCATTATTCATGGTGATAGCTTCTAGATTACTTCCTGATTTAGATTGAAGCGCATTGCATTGACAGTTGGTCTTCAGACATATCTGCCGAGCCTGAAGCAATTTGTTTTGGCCAACTAAATGCAACAACATCGGAGTTGTCAAGCACTTACGTCGAGATGATAATGTGTCTGGAAGGCACTTTTCAGACATTTCAAGTGATAAAAGCGAGGCCGGGTGAGATTGAATATAATGCGGTGTTACCCACTCATCTCGGGTGCATTAGTTTGCATGTGGACAGCATGTGGATCAGGACGAACTCTGGATGCCCAAGATGTTGTTACAACTTTTTTTTTTTTACATAATATCTGTTTATGGATTCATATTTTGCCTATTGTACAATTTCATTCCATGTTTCTTATCTTTTGTGTATCTAGAAGCTCTCAGGATGTGAACCCTATAGGGCCGAAGCCCTGCTATTCGGTTGGTGCTGCTCTGGGCCCTAACCCCCCTATATCCTTACCACCGGGCTTCAGCTCCACCCCGCGATAAGGACTCACATTTCCGTGCTCTCATGTCAGCCCTTCCCCACCCAACGCTCGTCTGCGTCCCTTTAAAACGCTGCTTGTTGGCGGCGACAGCCGAGGCTTTTATTCACTTTTAGCCCCAGTGGAGGAAGCCATAGAACCACACACACACATGCACACACATACGCACACACACACACACACACACACACACACATAGACATACACACACAAACATACACATACACAAACACACACAAACATACAGAAACACACACATACATAAACGCACACATTCACATACATACACACTTACACAAACACATAAACACACACATACCTATGCAGACACACATAAACACACACACACACACGTAATTATGGATTCATCTTGTTTTTCACAGGGGGGGGGGGGGGGGGGGGAAAGACAATAAACAAAAAGAGCTGCATCAGAAAACCACTGAAACGAAGAGTTGCTCCTTCCACTCACCGCCTCATATAACTGGGGGGGGGGGGGCCCTCGTCAGCACCCTGGGACGAATCAACACTGAGAACAGCCTCTCTCCGTCTCCAGCTCGCCCTGCAAGGTTTCTGCTAGAGGTAGACAGAGGAGAGCCGCAGCCCGTTATAGCACTCATCTTAGGAGTCATCTTAATCCACAGCGACAGCCGGCTTGCCCTCAACCTGCTCTCATTGGCCGATGGATGTGTTTTGGGCAGGCAAGGGGGCGGGGACTGGGGGGTGGGGGGGTTGTGTTTGGAATGCAATTTAGGCCCACTTAGATCTCACAAATGAGCCTGCAGCGATGTCGGCTGCTTTCGGCGCTTACCTGACACGCACACACCCCCCCACACCCCCCCCCCCCCCACACACACACACACACACACACACACACACACACACACACACACACACACACACACACACACACACACACACACAAATACACACGCACACTCACAAATACACTCACACTCAAAAAATACACACACACATGTAGACACACACACGCACACTCTCATTATCAACATAATCTATAACAAGGCGGGGGCATGGAAGTCGTTATTGCACCCACTCCGCCAACCCCACCGCCTCCACCACCGCCCCCCACCCCATCGCCCCCATCACACCGAAGGGATGCATGAGGTGACTGCCGAGCCCCGGCTTGGTCACTGTTATTCTCAGCTCTGACGTTATAATGAATCAGATATGCTTCGGTAAGCTGTTGGCCATCTGTCTATTAGAAGGGGGATACGTCAAACTACGGGATGAATCATAGTCGGGCCGACCTCAAACGAGGATTTGTTACTTCGCTAGAAAGAAATCTAGTCCACAACGTCTTCAATAGTCGAGTTGGGAGACACGTTGGAACATTGCGTTGGAACATTGGGGATTGGGAGGATGTATTGTTCATGAGTGATAACGCAGCATTGTTTTCTAGATGGCAAGGCCTGTAAGTTACAGTGTTTTGTTTCTGTTGGGGTCCTCTGTGTTCAATTTGCGGTGTTATGTTTTGCTTTCAATGAATATCCTGATTGTTTTTTTTGATAACCCCTTTGTGTAATGGCAGTGAGACTATCCAATCATTTGTGGTACACCTTCATGCATTGTGTATCGCAAGAACTCACAATGTCAGGTAAAATAGAACGAAGTAACCATTAAAGATGATCCATAAAAGTAAAATGCAACAGCAACGTATGTTAGTAGAAAGACTACACACCCACAGGTCGCATAAGTGACCTGCTCCCCTTCTCTCTCTGCAATGTACCAATAGCACTGAAGCTAAGGTTAGCCACCAGGATATAGTCACATGAGCAGCGGGAGTAGCTCGTACTAACTAAATGTTACTTTACTGTTTGGAGACAAAACTAGACTTTTCCGAATTGAATCTTTTAAATCTACAAACATTCTTCTAAAATTTTTTAATTCTGATACTGACATGAACGGATGGGGGCATTGCAGTCACATTGTGCAAAGCTAATTTGTCTGAAGAGGTGGTCTGCCGTTTAGAGAGGGCGCTGCACCTCCTCTATAGACAGCTGGGGGAAACCCTGATAAGCTAATTGATCATTGTTTCAAGCGTTTAACCAAGTTTTTTTCCCCACACAAAAGACACAAAAATATAAGGCATCATTGAGCCGCGTATATTAAAAGATATCATATATGATTCGACGATCAGTCAACGAAGGCTCTGGCTTGATGATGCAGATTTGACAATGCTGGATCTTTGTGGAGGACTTCCCTACATCATAGTCTAACATTAATGTGAAAGTGAACTTTATTGTCAGACCGACAAACCAAAGTTACATAGAGGACCGAAATTGGTTTACCTCCAAATACTCCAAATGGGCTTTTAATATATTTACCACACAAAATATAACATAATAACATAATAATGACATGATAAGTCCCACCTGAAGTACTAACAAGTACCACCTATAACAAGTAACCAACAGAAACAGACGCCGCTTTCCAACACGCCCCTGCGTCGTGATGGTGGCGTTCGCGATATTCACGGCCCCGTTTTATTTATAAATCACGATGGCCGGAACACCCCCACACATCCTCGCCTGGCGCCATTGTGTTTTAACGAGCGGCGGGCGACCGGTGACAGGCCTGCCCTGTGGTGATGGCGGCTCCTCGTTAGCCAATAGCCTCCTAGCCGCTCCAACTGTATGCCAATGTTGAAATGCGCAACTTCACAATTTCATCACATACCGCCATGGATTGTGTCTGCTTAATCCCCAGATATGCCTGGTTTGCCTGGAAGGAGGAGGAGGAGGAGGAGATGGCAAAGCAATCAAAACTTCTTCGCACAGTAATTATGATCATCATGCGTGAAGGCTGCCATGGCTGGAATGTAAATATAAAAATGTACAGGATTAATTAATTTGCAAAGTTCAACGGCTGGAAACTCTGGGTTTCTGTGTCTGAGGACTGTGTTCGTGCCTCTGGGGCATGTTTTGTCTCCTGTAAAGCCCGCCCACGACCGGTCACTAATCCCGGTCTGATAGCGGGTGACAGTTCCTCAGCGGGTCAGTCCTCCTCCTCCTCAAAAGGGTTGAATGCCTGATCACACAGACGGACAGACAGACAGACGGACGGAGCAGACAAGGGGGTCGGAGTTGAGGATGACAAGAGACATTAGGTCTATTTGTCTGCACACACACACACACACACACACACACACACACACACACACACACACACACACACACACACACACACACACACACACACACACACACACACACACACACACACACACACCAAAACACTCAAGCCCCCCCCCCCCCCCCCACAGACACACACACACATACACACATATATCTACAAACAGGCATGCACAAACATGCACATATACATACACACAAACACACATGCAGAACACACACACACACAAACCCTCACATACATACACAAAAGCACGTGAACAAAATGTCCACATGCGTGCGCACAATCAGAAGCGTGCAGCCGTGCACACAAACACACACATGCTCCCAGAATAAGTGGATGATCAGAGGTGGCATCAATCGGCCCAATCAAGCGACCATCTCTACTCTGGGACCGGTTAAGCTCCGTGCTGATCGGTGGAGGGGCGGGCCGCCCTGGTCGTTGTGGAGCGATTGCTTCTGCCTGGGAGGACCCGGGCGGCTTTAGTCTGCAGGCCCTCGCACAAATGGCACATCAGGAGGGAGGAAATGTCGGCCGAGAGTGGAAATGAATGCAGCTCATAAAGTAAAGCATCCGACAACAGGACTTACCCTGATTGTCTGCCATAAAAGAGGACGCTCGTGGCCTGTGTCGGATATTTGTTATAGCCTCTAAGAAATGTAAATTACAAAACGGCCACCAGCCGTATCCTCTTTTGACCTCATCTGTTCGCCCTGACTTACTGGTTTAATAGAGTTGTCCCCAATGTATAGTTTTTATGTCCCCTATGCTTTTCTCATTGTTGTCCGTTGTATATTTATGGCTTGTTATGTGGTCCCTGTTGGTGTTGTCATTGTGTTTACTATCACTACTGTGCAGCAAAAACCAATCGCCCCTTGGGGATAATAAAGTCTCCACTTTCCCCCACCCTACTAGAGTACCTCATTTCAACTAGTTCCATTCTCTGGCTGGGGTTCAGACCATGCATAGTCGGGATCAAAGAAGTGCTCAATGTCGTCAAGGGCGTGCTCCTTCGTTACAATGTTTGGAGACGCATTGAAAATCAATAGAGTGCTAGGAACATCGAAATAGCTCCATTACTGGGTTTTTAAACGTCCACCATCTTACCATCAACTTTTAAGATAAGGTTCGTAAAGACAAGGCCTGCATATTAAGTACTGCTCACCAGTTTCCCATTTCCCTTTGGCTATTAATATTTCAAGTTTTATCTTTAGTTGAATAGGTTTATCTTATCTTGTCTTATTTCATTATTTTATCATATTTAAAATTAACTTGTGAAATTCCTAATATATATATATATATATATATATATATATATATATATATATAAATAAAAAGTCTCAGTATGTTTTAGTGTTAGTGCATATGTTCATAAATGTCTGCATGCTATGATTGTCAACATTACGGATTGCAAAGATTGCAGGTAGAAAGCAGGTCATAACTCACCTCCTATCTGCCATGTGATTATATTTGATTAACCGCAGCGATGTGATTACATGTGTTGTGTATGGAGATGAGCATGACAGTGGTTTACTCTCGTTTCGAGACTTTGAAAGAGATGCAGAAGGCTCCCCCTCCTCTCCGTTCAATAAAAACAGCGACCGCCACCAAAGCAGAGGCCCCTGGACTCCCAACGGTCTTATTGATCCCAGTGTGAAGCGGGGTACGGGGTTTCAGACTCTGCACCTGAGACCTTATAACTCAAGCCTTAGGACAATGGATGAAAATTAGCAATTAAGCTAACTCTGGCATATTTATATTGATGCTCTGGCTGACATGTTGATTAATGTGCACTGTCCTAATCAAATAAATTAAAAAATTAAAAAAATAAGCCATGCAGTGAGAGCCATAGACCTGCGGCCAATCTTTAAATGTACAATGTTCGGCCAGTTTATTACTTTTTGCACCTTTTAAGCTATTTCCACTGGATTTTTCTCAGCTGGAGGCACCACATTGAGCATTGCTCCTCAGAGTTATTTTAATAGTCAATCAAGGAGAGGGTGTCTTGCCTGGGTCGGCCTTGGAGATAGCATTTCATTATGTCTAATCGTTTGCTATGAAAGCCAAACTGGCTTCCCAGGAGTGATTACAGTATCTGTTTATGATTTGTATTTCACAGTGTATTCACATTTAAGAAGGAGTGTAAAGATAGAATAGAAATACCTTCTTTTTTTTTTTTACAAAAGCGGCTCAAACCATGAAACTTCTCCCAGGGTACATGAAAAACTTTCCGCTTTGCATCATTTGTGTCCATGATGGAAAATCAGGAGATAAGTGCTTTTTGTCTCCTCTGTGCCTCACAGATGCTTGCTCAGGCAGCCACTTTATAGCATCATCCAAGCAAATGCGTTGGCAATTTCAGAAAGATCCTGCCTCGGGAAGTGGCTGTAAGAGGCCAGCTGTTGTATACATCTGCTGAGTCCCTGTTGTGCTTTCGGACTCTTGAATGAGGGGAGGTCTGTCATATTTGGTTGGGAGTCAATGGACTCCCCGAAGGGAGACGAAAGGCGGTTTGCTCTGAAAGGCTTGGCAGGTCGGGCTGCAGTCTGTCTGTCCGTCAGCTTCCAAGGCTCCACCGGCGGCATGTGGGGAAATGCCAGACGTCACTGGCCGGGAAACCCATTGGACGAGACTTCAAGTGTTGTGGACGACCAGGGTTGGCGATAGGAGGGGACCGCCTGTCCTCCTCTAGCAGCTCTCTCTGGGAAGATCGACGTTTGGAAAACATTGGCCATAGGGCGGCGTGACTTCAAAAGGATTGCTGAAATACTGCTGATACGCTGATGTAGCCTTGGTTGGGTTCCCAAGACCTTTCGGCAGCCAATTTAGCTTTCTGTCAGGCGTGGGACAACATTTGGAACAGCAGTACAATGATGTCGTATAGCTTCCTGGTGACATTGAAATCGTCCTTCTCGTCCTTCAGCGACGTGGCCTTGGGGGATCCCATCACGAGTGGACGGCTCTGAGCACGGCAGCTCACTTCTGGCATTAAAATACGTTTTAACCGTAATTTAACAGTAATTAACCGGCGGCAGGCAGCAACGTACTTCCACGTGCCTAGTCTGACGAAAGGGAAAAGGAGAAGGAGAAGAAGAAATCAAACCAATCCAGGATGAGTCTATTCTTTGGCAAACCAAATCCCCCGAGATGTTTGACACACTCATATTAAATCTCTATTGGCTTTTCGAAATGTTCTGAGGTCTCGGAAAAAGTATGATGAGCGATTGTGTGATTTTGATGATTTTGATTTACTTAGGCGTTGCGCCCCTTTGACGTGAGAATGAATATGTACCTCTGCCAACGCAGAGGACATCACAATAGTTGGCTGTCCTTCAATATGGCAAAGGTATTTGGCCTTATGTTACCCAGACCCCATCCGAATGTGATCCCATCTCAATGGGTCTTGGGTGCTTCCCACCTGCAACTAGGGCTGTCCCCCAAGATGAATGGTAAGGCCAGGTGTGAACAGAGCCCTTTGGTCAGCATCGAGAGGGAGAAAGAGAGGATGTCGAGATACATGGCCATGACTCTAGAAAGATAAATCAGGTGTGAGCGTGAGAGGAACTAAAATGTGGTGAGGAGAACAAAGACATCCAAAACCACGGATGTCAGACTTCCTCCCCCCGAGAAACGCTCTGCCTCGAAACAGAGAGCAACAGGATTCCGATCCACTCTGACAAGAAGAATATTTTGGGTCTATGATTTAATGCATTAACAAACTCAATATGCTGGATGTCTTTCAGACGTGCAGAAATATTAAATTGCTTTTCTACAGTTGAAGGATATGAAGACTGGTTTTAATAATAATATTTATTATGTTCTCCTGGGCAGCGCTCATTACGGTTTTCCATGGCAGCGCTCAAACTACTCCAACTACTCAGTTGAGACCATAGCAGTAGGCGGTTGCGGAGGGGGTTAATGGTTTCATTTTTTTTTTAATAATAAACATTTAGTAGCTATTTCAATTTTTCAACAAGGTTTAAAGATCTCCTATCAGGTGAGGAGCGTTAGTCCTGCGATGCATTTCATCCTACCTTTGCCCAATGTTCGAACCACTTGATTGCTTTGTGATGATTGGAATGATATGTTTGTCCTTGGAAGCTTTTAGGCTGCAGCTCTGCCGTAGACGAGTCGTATTTGGACTGCTGACCAGATCCGGACGCCCCTGACATCCAAGCAGCAATCCTACGGGATATCGTTGTTTTGCTTTTTATGTTATTAAAATAACACTGTAGAAATTAGACACAAAGTGGTCTCCGCTGTCTTAGGCCCCGTCCACACAAAGCCGATTTCATGGCGAAACCGCAAAGGTCTTGTACGGTTCGGCCTTCCGTCCACACGAAGCCGGCGAATCCGCTGATCTAAACCGCAAACTTCTGAAACCACCCTTGGAGGTGGTTTCAAATCTACCCGGTTTCGTTTTGGATTCGTGTGGACGCCTGAAACCGACTGAAACCGTAAACCATGACGTCATCGCCCCACCCCTCGGCCCTCTAGCCAATGACTGTTTAGCCCGCAGAGTCTCAGAACTCACAACAACAAAGATTTCTGAAGCAGCGCCCCATATGGGCCTGGAATGTGAACTACAGCGTTTCTACAGATCTACCCGGTTTCGCTTGACTCCGTCTTTACGGAGATACTCCGAAATCGGATAGATCGAAACCGTAACGGTTTCGCCTGTTTCGGCTTCGTGTGGACGGGGCCTTATGCTGCGTTTTAATATCCATCCGTCTCGGAGGTCCGAGGACGTTGCCTAGCGACACGCACAAACACGCCCCTTTTCCTCGGATGGCAAACTCGCCATCTCGGTTGAACTCAGTGGTGACCGAGCAAAATTCCGAGACAGAATTCAAGATGGATGCGCCCATTGTGACTTGAAGTATGAACTGTTTTCATTGTGCTTGGACCACTTTGGTGGTTCAAATGGCAATTTCAATCACTCTTTTTTTTTTTTTGTATTACTGCAATACCTTACTGCGTCCGTATCTCTGCCTATGGCCTATAGCCTACTTATTTTGGAGCGCCTGGTCCTCTGCCAATGCTACCGCGACAACAGCTTTCCGGGTGGCGTCCATGTTTTCCTCCAACGACCGAGCGAAATAATAAAACGCTCGAAGTGTGGGCGTGGCGTCAGATCCGAGATCCGAGTCGGTTCGCAGAGAATACTCGAACGCAGCATTAGACTCAGGTAGGGAAGATACCCACTACTAATTATTTCTTATTTTCTTACAATACTTCGATTATTTGATCATTAACTGTGACGATTGTGATCATTGAAGTTTAAAATTATCTATTCGGGACTGCATTGACTAGATGTTCATGGACAAATGAAGAAGCATATAGAAATACACTGTTTGTACAGCAGTGTATTTTTATCCCAAGTTGACAACTGTTCTATGCTTGCAGATCGATGTTCACACCTCATCCAACACATCCTTTATCATTCAACACATCGGCCCAGCACTCAGCGCAGGGCTGCTTGGCTTGTATCCACTAATGTAACTACCTGCCAGACTGGTGTTGGTGGCTGACAGATATAGACAGTGTTGCTGGACATTGAGATCTAAAACCCAAATTGCTGTTATCTGATTTATTTTTGCTCTATCCCCAAGACTCACCTCTTTTTATCTGTGATATGGTCGAGGTGAAACATGTCTGCTTACACAAAAACACACTTATCAGAAACCCATTGTGGTATAAATCGATGTATGGAGTTTCAGTAACAAGGAGAGGGGAATGTCATCTCTTACTCTTCACATTAAATGAACGCTGCTGCTGTGAGATACGTTTTTATTTGTTTTTACGTCGAAAAAGAGGTAAAAATGTAGAAAATTGTAAAGGCTATCAACTATGAAGAAAGTTGCAAACCCAAAAATATTTTGAGGTTGGTAGAGTTAAGAAATATGTATTTGAAGCTTCATAGCGGATATTCACCAGCAATATTAAAGGTCATCATCCAAGCTTCATAATATTAAGGAATCCAAAAGAAACCTTAATATTCAATATCCTCCATATCTTGGGAGGGCGGCTCTCCAGATCACAACACACTCATACGTACGGTATACAAAAGTTGGGCTAGCGTGTCCTATTTACTGATAAAATGCACGCCCAGACTCTCAGTTTAGTAAAAGGTGGAATTGCTTTCTGAAAAAAAAAAAAAGACAGATTACTTTCTCCCTGAAGACATTCCATTTGGTTCGGATCCGTAACTTGCTACGATCGGAGGACAATCCGGCCGGAACCGGAGCCAGCTGTGAGACCCGTGGAACGAGAGGGTAAACTGTGCTCTTGTCATGTAATACCTGTGATTGGCTGCCGGCAAGATGTGCAATTATGGACAACAAGCGTAAGTACAAGAAACAATGACATATGCACACACAGCAATATACAGACACACACACAATACACGCACCAACACACACACACACACACACACACACACACACACACACACACACACACACACACACACTCCCTTCAGTTTTGTCATCGAATGGAAAATGATTTTCTGATTTTCTCATATGAGTTAGTGTGGAATAAAGTGGGAGAGGCTATGCGCTTTAGGTACGCCTTAAGAAGCATACGACAGGTAAGGAACCTCATAAACATTATGCATCCATCTCCATCTCACCTCCACCCGAAAAGTATTGAGGGATTGAGGCGAATGCGGTTTCGACACTGAAGAAAATTCTTCTCCACGAGCCAGAATCCCAACAACAGCAATCACCAACCCCAGACACGGGGTGGAGATGTTGACAGCGTCTTGAACGACGGAATTCACTCTGGAAGGACTTAGGAGCACAGTCGCCTCACAGATGACAAATTGGCAGGTGGATACAACTCTGCCACTGCGGGCCTATTGCCACCAGCAGACATCTTGAGAGTTTCGAGCGCACTGCCGCGTCCACAAACATTTTGAAAACGGATGGTCAGATGTCACACTAGAGGCAGGCAATCTCACCCAAAAGAAAATGAAATGGAAATGGATTCTGGCACGCGCGGTACGAGAGAGGGCCGCTGTCAGACATGGCGGTGAGCGATGGCGAGGGGTGCGCACGGGATGGCGTCCTCGTGCACGTGTTCTGCCGCTGGGGAACGAATGCTGCGGATCTGCCCGGCGCTGTATCACCGACTCACCGCCGTCCGTCATCGGAGAGGCGGCGTCGTCAATACGACATAACCCTACACCCACGTGGGCACGCACACACACACACACACACACATGTGTGAACACACACACCCACACCCACACATGTGCACACACACACACCCACACACACAACCACACATGTGCACACACACACACCCACACATGTGCACACACACACAACCACACATGTGCACACACACACACACACACACACACACACACACACACACACACACACACACACACACACACACACACACACACACACACACACACACACACAGAGATAATGTGTTGGCCTGCATCCCATTTTTCTTGCTTTATTAGATCTCAAATGTCGCCTCCACATATGTTCATCGCTTACAGCTCCCCGGCCATCATCGTACTGGCGTAGCCTCGTTTTTCTAACTGCCGCGGGGCTGCACAGCATTTGGGCGACGCCAAATCCATCAACCTGCATTGTGATTTATCCAGTATCACATATTCACGGCTGAATTGGGTGTTCACTGTGGATAGGGCAAAAAGGTAAAACCCTTTGGAAAAGGAAATTACATTGTTGTGTGTTTATAACTTTTGGAGTGCTCTGCATCACTGAGGGTGGTTTGAGTCAACGGCTATGAAGGTACCCACGTCTGACCGTTTTATTGCCAGAATATCCAGATGGTAGGATACTGAAGAAATGTATTTGTATGGATCTCATCTGTAAACACAAGATAGACCTGCAGTGCATGGATTTATGGTGCGTTTTAATATCCATCCGTCTCGGAGGTCCGAGGACGTTGCCTAGCGACACGCACAAACACGCCCCTTTTCCTCGGACGGCGATCTCGCCATCTCGGTTGAACTCAGTGGTGACCGAGCGAAATTCCGAGACAGAATTCAAGATGGCTGCGCCCATTGTGACTTGAAGTATGAACTGTTTTCATTGTGCTTGGACCACTTTGGTGGCTTAAATTGTAATTTCAATCACTCGTATTACTGCAATACCTTACTGCGTCCGTATCTCTGCCTATGTACACAAATATATTGTATTTGTTTACAGCACTTCGGTCAACTACTGTTGTTTTAAATGTGCTATATAAATGAACTTGACTTGACTATGGCCTATAGCCTACCTATATTGGATCGCCTGGTACTCTGCCAATGCTACCGCGACAACAGCTTTCCGGGTGGCGTCCATGTTTTCCTCCAACGACCGAGCGAAATAATAAAACGCTTGAAGTGTGGGCGTGGCGTCAGATCCGAGAGAGGAGAGAGGAGAGAGAGAGAGAGAGAGAGAGAGAGAGAGAGAGAGGTAAGCAGAGGAGACACAACGGAAAGGGAAAGCACAAGAAACACAAGGAATAACTTGTTGTTTTGTTTATCTCACCTTGCATCAGGATACTTTTTGTTGTACTTACGGCAAAGGTAGTGCCAGGCCAACTGCCCTGGGAAAAATAGATGTATTCGAATCTATTTAGACTACAAATTAAGACTTTCGGGACTACAGGCAGCTTCCTGTAAGCCCCACGGCAGCGCTCTATAGTTTATGTTTTTTAATGCTCTGCGTTATTCTTTTTGCTCTTGTATGTGCTGTGTTGCGTCAACCTGCAAGTCTGCAAAGATTCCCACTCCACCACCTGTGTTAAGAAACTGCACCAAAAAATCGAAAGGCCTAGTTCGGCTCAAATATAAACTTTTTTTCAAATTCTTTCTTTCTTTGCTACAAATTTCAGCAATAAATCGGTGGTTACGTATAAGAAGTGACGGTTCGATGTTGTACAAACCGTCTCTGCTGTGTTCCAGTTTCCACAAGAAACTCAATTATGAAACTTCCCCTGCTGTAGGGCTGCTTCTGATCCAGCCACTCGCGTTTATTGATGTATCTACAGTTATTTAATCCATCCCATAATTGTTTCCATAATGGGTGTTGATCAAGACAATTATCCACTGTATTCACCTATATGTTCATTGACAATAAAAAACGTTATTGAGACAAAAGCACTCATGTTGTTGCAGTACTGCGAACCACCTGGTGGGGGTCGTATAGAAATGATCGATTAAAGTGTCATGTTAAAGTGGTACCGTCTGCATCCATCAGCGGAAAGCTAAACAATTTATTCACACCAATAAATCAACCCGTCTGGAGAAAATACATCTGAAAGTGCAGGGAAAATTACAGTCATTAAAATTAAAATGTGTTTTTCAATGAATGGTTTTCAAATGAATGGAAGAATTTGGGAAGGCATGGTTTTTTGTAGCTCTGTTGTTTACGCACCCAAGCACACACACACACACACACACACACACACACACACACACACACACACACACACACACACACACACACACACACACACACACACACACACACACACACACACACACACACACAGTGAACCAGTCTCGTTTTGCTGAGAGCTTCTAGGGGGGAGTCTTTGAGACCCCAGAGAGTGATATTTACATGCAGGGGAAACACTGCCTCACTAAAGGTTAGTGGAGGGAGTCTGACAGTGCCCACTCCCGGGCAAGACCTTATGTCATGTCTGCCTGCCTGGGCTGACCTTCTAAGACACCAACAGCGTTTAGACACCTCTCCATGTCTGATGCCATGTTGTGTAGTCCGTCCATACAGGTCAACTCCAGGGTGGGGTGGGGGGGGGGGGGCAGAGGGAGAGATACACAGAGACAGACAGACAAACAGCCAGAGCTATCTGGGGCCACAGTGGTTGATGTGAGTCAGCCCACCGCTAATGGAATCAATCACCCTCCCCCCCCCCCCCCCTCCTCCCCCCAGCCTCCCCCTAGCTCCCCGTGCTGAAGCCTCTCCTGCCTCCATTAGGTCCCATTAGGGCGCCGTGGCGCACCGTGCCGGCCCGCTACAAGCTCACCTTACCCTGAACCTCGGATACACCTTTCGGAGGGTCCGAAAGAAGGCAATAATGTCAACAAGCGTAAGAGGAAAACTGAAAACGGTATCAACGACACGTTTTGCCTCGCTTGGCTACGTCGTCGTTTGGCGTAAGAGAGAGTATATGTAAACTTTTGCACTGACGGCTGCTATTTAAAACTATAAATATATTCAAATCTATTTCGAGGATAAAGATTCCTGCTCCAGCTCATTAGAGACACAGAGAGAGAGCTGCCCCCCCGCCCCGGCCAGGAGGCACCTGGAGGCCTCATCTCGGACCCAGCCGTCCTCATCTGGGACCCAGCAGTCCTCCTCTCGGAGCCAGCCGTCCTTCCAGACTCCTGGGTAGACAAAACGTCCAGGTGAAGACGGCACAAAGCCTGGACCTGGGAGACCAGGTCCGTTCACGCTCTAATGAACAAACTCATCTGCAGAGTGAGTGGATGAAGCTTTCAGAAGGGGGTTTACGCGGCGTTCGCTCAAAACCTTAACAGACACAACCTTGACAGAACCTTGGTGTTTCAGCTTATCTCCCCACCGGGACATGTTGAAGTGGTGCTGGCAGAGTCTGTGTTTGCAGTGAGGAGGCCCGCCTGGTGAACAGGAGACCCAGGACGGCCCGCCTCCTCCCAAGGTTTCTGAGTCTCAGGAGGAACCTCTTCCTCCTCCTTACAGTCGCCCGCTGGCTCGTCTGTGGCACTAAATCAGTTTGTTGACAAGCCAAAGGAGGTTAGTGGTTGTCATGGCCTGCCGTTCTGATCTACACTCTGTATTATGGCTGGGCCATGTGCTTCTCTGGGGTTTAGAACTGGGAATGAAATAACATTTCTATATAGGCTCATTCAAAGATGCATTTTCTTTGCTCTGTCAATTGATTTAGGGAGCTGCCAGCTGCTTGCCAATTCAGTCTGTGTTTGGATCCTACGTTTAAACACGCTTCTCCATTTGCTGCTTTATCGGACCCGACTCTGAGGGATGTAGCTTTGCATAAGCTAGATAAAGAGCTCTCTGCTATCTCTGTTGCCAATGCATTATGGAGCATTGTCAAAGAGACTTCCCCTTGAGCTTCATAAATGAAACCATTGGAAGAATGAGACAAAACTCATTTATTCAATGATCATCTGACTATAATGTATTCTGATATAGATTTTGGTCTGTTCAGCTATATATTGACATTTAGCTGTGGAGGCATAATTTTTCAATCAAACGACTGGTTTAATATGTATGGGAATATCATTTGGCCTCATGGGGGCCATTAATCAAGTTTTTGACCTCGAGATAGTCTACCCAAGGTCGCAGCTCCACCCAGGCTGATCAGGCCATAGGTCAGAGGTGACCGGGGTGATCATAATGTGTGGGCTGTTAAATTAATCACATGGATGCTTTTGTTTTCGATGTATCCTGCTCATTTCTTTGATTTGTTTTAAATACATTGTGGAATTGTCACGGCAACAAAGGAGGGAGACGCTTTTGGGTGGAACACAAATTATTTCATGATTTGATTGGGTTTTGATTGGGGGCAGAAATAGGGCAGAAATTAAAATTTACCTAATCCTGGAATCCTCTCAAATTTGTCAAACACTTAGCGAAGGATCACTAGTGTCGTGCACATAACAACAAACCGTGTGTTAATAGCATGTTGGTGTGTAGTTTGTGCGACATTTGAGCGATGTGCTTCATCTCTTTCTCTGTCCGCCACACCAACGTCTTTTGCAAGCGGTCCAACGCATGCGCATCAAGCTTCTTCCAGGAAACACTAACGTTTTGATTTGATCTGTACACTTCTGAAAGATTATTCTAATAAAAGATTATTAAACACACATGGCTACGGGTGTTTTTTTAATTAAATCAAATGAACATGACATCAATTGCTTATTTAACCTTGCACTGAAATTGATTCAATAAATCTCGGATTTATTGAAGGTACAGCTACGGGGGAAAATAAATCATTTAAATTTAAGTTGCTGACACAACAAAAAAAATGTCTGTTTGATTGATTCGATCCATTTAACGAAACCTATTTCACACACGGCGGAGTCCTTGTGATCATTGACGTCCATGCCTTCCGTATTTAGCGATGGTCACTCAGGGTGACCTCACACGAAACCATCGGTGGGGAATATCGGTATCGGCATCGGCTTCTAAAATCCAGCATCGGTAGGGTTCTAAAACCAAGTAACTTCGGCTGGGAGTCAAAAACCCCAACCACTAGAATGGGCAATCTTTGTTGACATGAAGCAAGTGTTGTAATGCCAGACCATTCATTTGACAATAAAATAAGTGGTGAATTATTTTAACTTGTACAAATACGCAAGCCTCGTGAGACCATCTATTTCAGATTTTGTAGCCCTTAATGTTAGTGTTTTTTGGGCTCTACTCGGGTCTGCGGAAAGGGAGTGGTTAACTATACTCTTCAGACAACTATGGCGATATTCGTGGTGAAAGATTCCCAGGCGACGTCAGAAGTTATAGGTACTGTTATTGAGGTATCAGAGATTCTGAAGTAGTTACCGTCGGTTGCAATGCTGTTGCCATGCTCCCGCTGCTCATCTACTTTTCCACCATGCAGCATCCTAATGAACTCAAGCTTTGCAACAATCTGTACAGTTGAGCTCAGTAGCTTGTGCATGTGTGTGTCTCTATTTTTCTGTGTGTGTGTCTCTATGTAACAATTTCATTCTGGTGTTGGGGAAAGTTCCATTATAGAACTGTGTCTTACCAGTCACTTGTTCACAGCTTGAGTACTTGCAGTATTTGAGTTTTGTTAAAAAATGTTGTTTTAATGTTCTAATGTAAAGATACAGAGGCACTGTAAATGTCAATCAATATCAATGTGCCGCGAGGATTTTTTATTACATTTATACTGTTTTGGATTGGATGAAAGATATCATTGCAATTTAGTTAGGTTTATTAAATGATTAAAACATTTTTAATTAAAGCTATACATTTTTTATTTGATAAAACGTACAATTTAAATTAAATACATTTCTATACTGAAGAAAATTTATTATGGCCCAAGTCTTAGAAAACGTTTTCAACAACGTGGAAATTACCTTTTGAAGCAACTCATTGTGTTCATATTGGATCATGTACAATATATAAGTTTGTATAACCTCGAATTCTTAAAGTCAGATCAATAAAAACTGTTTTCAGTACAAAAATATGTCTTCTATTCATACAGCCCTCTCCACCTTCCGTAGCCTACACTGAGGAGACTTAGCAGGTATGAGGAACTGTCATCCTGAGCCCCGGTTCCATCGATCACACCTGGCCAGGAACCGAGTGAGCGTGCAGTCGTTTGGCTCTCCAAACTACCATGACAACAGACAGAAAGGTGATGGATCATTTTACATTTAATGTACACTCCCTAAATTGAATGTACATATTCATCATCTCACCTAATTTTTCTATGATATATTCCCCATTTTTACATTCGCTGGAATACAGCTGGCGTTTTACTTTTGTATATACATTACTTGCCAGTCTTGCAATATTTCAGTTGTTTTTTTTCTTTTGAATCCATTCGTATATCTTCAGGCTAATGCCTTCTTTGTAGCGGCTGCTTGCCGTGTTACAGGGAATGCCACTGCTCAGAACGACCCTGAACCGGGCAGAAGGCCAATATATCAATGGGACTCAACGCAACATGCTCGCACCGAAGGGAAGATGAATGTGTTGCTTGATCATGTGTCATCCCATTATGAACTGATTAATGAATGAATGGATGCCATACATTTGAATCCTCAAGGGGGTTCTGTTTTCTATTTAACCTCCAAAACGTTTGATGAAGGGCCGGTCAGGGTAATGGTGTGCACACGTCACAGTTTGTTTGTTTCCGTGTGTGTGTGGGTGTTTGTTTCCGTGTGTGTGTGGGTGTTTGTTTCTGTGTGCGTGCGTGCGTGCGTGCGTGCGTGCGTGCGTGCGTGCGTGCGTGCGTGCGTGCGTGCGTGCGTGCGTGCGTGTGTTAGAAAAAGAGGGAGAGTACAGCTCATCGACCTCATCTTAAACCACATGTACCAACTATCTTTTCCCAAGAAATGGGTTTCCTCTTAGTGGTATTTCAGGACTCTCCTTTCAGAATCCATTAAGAGCCACGTCTTCGCAGAGCAGAAGTCCTCCCTGTTGGAAACAGTCTTATGTAACTCCTTCATCAGCAAACAAATGTCTCCATCAAAACAACATTTCATGAGCCATTAAATCAAGCCAGCTGGTTCAGGTGCTGTTTGGAATTCAGAAGTCATACTGAATATGTTTCAGCAAACAGGGTGTGAGAAGAACCACATCATATCTAAAGTCCACCTGTTTCCTCTATGGTATCCAAAGTCCAACTGTTTGGATGTTATTTGGAAAGCACAAAATTCGAACCATATGCTAAATGAATTGGGCTGAACACTAATCTATCTTTTTCTACCAAATGATTGTTTAAATGCTTTTTCTTGTCCCCCATCATATGCTATGGTTTACTGTTTTGTTCCAGAAGTTATGTTGAATGGTTATGCTCTATAACATAGGCTTTACATGTATGGCTCGTTTTAAATTCATAGTTGCTGATGTAATAACATATCATCTATATTTTTTCTTTCTCCAAAAACGTGCCATTACAATTCTGTGTTGGGTGTCTGTATCAACCTAGGCCAATTAGAATAGACCCAACAATCTGAGTCCATTCATTACAGACAAAGTGTGGACACGGCCACGCACCCTGATTGGTGCATATCCTAGCGACACGCCCACCTCTAGTCCAGTGCTCTCGGCGTACCAATAGCATCCAGCTGCAGCCCTGGAGCCAGGCCCTGTGGGGTGGCAACGGGCCCTGTGATGTGGAAACGGGCCCTCTGGGGTGGCAACGGGCCCTGTGGTGTGGCAACGGGGCCTGTGATGTGGCAACGGGCCCTCTGGGGTGGCAACGGGCCCTCTGGGGTGGCAACGGGCCCTCTGGGGTGGCAGCGGGGCCTGTGATGTGGCAACGGGGACTGTGGTATGGCAACGGGGACTGTGATGTGGCAGGTCGGTTTTTTTCGTTTATATTTTACCTGTTGCGTGTGATGAAACGGTGGGAAGATGAGTAATATGTCCATTTGTCCATGTTTTTTTTTGCTAATATAATTTGTGTTGAAATTATAAATAATTATACTTGAAGAAAATACTTTTGTTTTGAGAATTCTTACCCAGTCCAGTTTTTGCATTGTTAATTTCTCATGTTAAATTTCAATAAAACAATTATTAATAATAATAATTCCTCAAATTACAAAAATGAAATTGTAAATTTTAACCTCGAAAAACTCGACTGGGGCAGCTAGGAGACGAATGTGACACAAAACATTGAAATAAGCTAAAAAAAAAAAGGACCTGCCACTCCACAGGACCCTATTCCCCGGCTCTGGGACTGCAGCTGGATGCTACCCCGGTATACTGTACTCCGTTCAGGGACGCGCCTTGACACCCCAACACCCTCAGAACACTACCTCAGTAAACCGCCATCACATTAACCGAGAGACAAAAACAACACAAAGAAATTGCTTGGGTGGGGGATTTTTTTTTTTCTTTCTTTAGGACTCCCTGGGGAGAGTTATTTCAGGGCTTATGAAAGTCGCGCGGTAGAGGAAGAGGATAGCGCCGGCTGTATGGCAGCTCTGGGAGACATAAAGACCACATTGTGTGGCAGAGCAGAGGGGCGGGAAGGTACGGCGCTCTGAGATTCACGGCCCATCCTCAAGACGGGGGTGGGGGGTGGGGGGGGGGGAAGAGAGTAGGAGCTGAGACGAGTGATTGTTTGGGAGAATGATAGCGAGAGACAGAGAGGAGGGGGGGGGGGGGGGGTGTTAGAGGGGGGTAGAGAGGATTCGAGAGGCTGGTGAAGCAGGTAAACCGCAGTGAGAAGCTGTCTGCCTTTGTTTATCGAAGCCTCGGATCCCGCGGGCCCGGGTCAATAACTCACCCGGCAGGGGCGAGGAATCGGCAGAGCCGGCCACGCTCCATTGGCCTCTGCGCTGATCTGGCAGTGCAGCCGTCACCACAGACACCGGCTGACGGGACCGCGAGCAGGTGATCCCCGCACAACGTCCGTAGAGAACAGCAGACCTCATTTAGCGCGGCCGGTGTGGATGTCTTCCCACTTCCACTTGTTGTTTTCTTTCATTTGCCTTCGTTTGCCACTACTCCTGAATCAGCGGTTCGGTGTCTGTGAAAAGAGACAGCGTAACAAAAGCACTCAGATCCCCTTGTTGGGGAACCAAAGTGGCCTTTGTGAAGCTCTTTCAAGCAGAGTCAAGTGTCTCTGTGTATCTCTCTTGAACACAGGTTTACAGTCTCAAAGGGACACGCTAGTTGCAACCATGGTCACAGAGGTCCAAACCTCGGTAATCTTTGACAATAAGATATATTTTTTAACCTTAATACAACTGTATACCAAATCAGCGGATGAGACCTTCTCAGAGATTAGTAAATGCGTATTATACCACAAGGTGTGAGTGCGATTGGCCGTTACAAGCCGCTTTGAAAATCGGCCTCTTCGGACATCACAAGTGTACGTGTCCACCTAAATATATATAGTGCAGTCTACCATTCCCCCAGTTGGACTGTAGCAAACGTTGCTTAAATATCCGTCATACATCTAGGTGGACACACCAACATGTCAGAAGAGGCAGATTTTCAAAACGGCTTGTAACGGCTAATCGCACTCACACCTAGTGGTCAGATACATCACCTTTAACTCAGTGGACACTTTTTACTTTGTGTCTGCCGGGTGTGACATATGTTGGTGCGTGCGCGAGAAAAGCACAACCCAACTTTGTAAATCTGAGCCCATGGATCTGAAGCTACTTTTCAAACCCGGGCTACGGCCCTGGTTGCACCACATCCAGTTTACCATTCTGGTCCAGTGCCTCCAACCTGAGAGAGAGCACACGTAGGAACCAGCCTTACTTCATACAAACCGTATGCAACCCCCCCCACCTGCGCCCAGCTCCATCTCAGCAACCCACAGCCCCGCCGTCCCACCTGAATATTGAATCTCCCCCTTCGTTTTCCATTGATCCCATAGTCCTCCACTCAAACGTTTGTTTTGGAGGGAGCCCCCCTCCCTCACCCACTCCCCCAGGAGGGGGGGGGGGGGCAAGGTTGAGATAAGAAAACCTTGCGGAGGCACGAAGCGTCGCCCTCCCGTTATCAGGCTGATGAGTCTCCCCCCTCCACACACCCCCGCACCACACGGGGGCTCTCCCCCTCCGCAGAGCTGTCAACCCTCTGCCTCCTTGAAGTCGTTTGACCCACACAAAGGAGGTACCGTTAGACATGTTGTTGCCGGGTTCGAGCGTATCGAGCTAAAATGAACAGCCGTTTTTGTGTTTTGTTGTGTTTTGCATATTCTCTCGTTGTGGGCAGAGTGAAAGTGGCTGCCCTCGGCCCTCGACCCCGGACACCACCACCACCCTCTCGTTCTGAGTGGTGCAGGCTGAAAGGCTTTTGAATGGCTCCTTTGTTCAGAAGTCCTGCGCTAAGGGGAGCTTCTTGTACAAAGCTCACACGAGGCGACAAGGCTCCCACAGGCAGGGGACTCTTCAGGGGAAGCTGAGCTGGCACTGAAGTCCTCCTCATTTCAGATGAAAACCGACACAACAAAGACTTCTTTGAAGACAATATGGGACAACGATTATTCAGATTGGATATGAAAGGTAGTGAATAATTGTGTTGTAAATAAGAATCCTTGTATGATTTTTCATAGTAATAACTCTGTGGGTTAGTTATTAGTCGCTGTGCGGTTCTAAACGTGGTTCTATGAAGAACCCTCACAGTCCCAGTGGTAGTTAAACCAACTCACTGTGCCTCGTGTTTGTGTGTGTCTCCTGCGTGTATGTGTGTGTGTGTGTGTGTGCTTGAGAGTGTGTGTGTGTGCGTTCTGCTCATTACCCCTGTTAGACGAGCCAATCACAGCGCGGGCTCTCTGATGGGAGCTGCGTGATGCAGAGTGGACTGGGCTGATTTGGGGGAGAGATTGGTTATTAGCGCCAATCACAAGTAATTACAGTGCAGCGCGTTGTGAAGGCACAGGAGATCTTTAATCTCAACAGGACTAAGTAAGGGTTTAAAATAAATTGCGTTACACAACACCAACCAATGATGAAGTATGTATTTTATATTTCATGTGGGGAAAAAAAACAATGGGATCATGGTGACAAAGTGAAAAACGGCAAAGAGCCTGAACCTTATGCTTAAAGAGTACTTGAAATTGTCCAACATTGGACCTTTTGGCCTGTCAAACCTTTCATGAATCAAACGAGCGCCATGGCATTTTATTGTCCACGCTAGGGATCTTTGACAGCACCTCTTATTTCCCAGCAGACGTCTGGGTGACCTATTCACAGAGAGGGGGCCAGACGAAGAGAAGGAGGGCGAAGGCGTGACGGTGCCTGGGACAGCCGAACTGGTGGCCATGCATGTCACACTTCATCACAGGACAGCGATGGCAACACACAGGTCACCTCACGCTGTCCGATCACTTTCACCAGTGTCTGTGGGCCTTCTCCCACTGGGCTTCGTTGTCAAAGCACAAAAAGTAAAATAGGATACAGATAGAACAGAAAGAAAATACTCATTATGATACAAATAAAAAATGTTGCACATATTGGAGGAATACTTAGACTAAGATCGATCGATCAATCTTAGTCTAAGTACTCTCTCTCTCTCTCTCTCTCTCTCAGGCCCAGACAAAGAGGTTGGTTAGGAGGAGGTACACCAGCGTGCACCAATTTCATTATTCGCAGCAGCGTTGGGCTATGTCCGAATGGTGCACCAATCAGGAACACCTTTACTGGTTTGAGTACATCTAAAAAAAATAATGAATCGGTGCACTGAGGCAAATTGAGAATAATAAATTATTACATCTTGGCAGGTAAGAATCAGGTAGCTTCCCCATTTCACACCAATTGACTACCTCGCAGAGCAAAAAATAAAGTCTGATTTGATTTGGTGTCAACGTTATCTTGATATTGCAATCCTGGACCTCATACAATAAGCCTTTTGTACTAGCATTGCATTCTGCTTCTTTGTGTTGCCAAAGATAAGTGTTTACATTTATACAAGCCATTCAGTAAAATATACCTGTTGAAATGGGATGAAGTTCAGTCTTCGTAGATTCAAAAACAAAATGGATTCTATAAAAGTAATACATACACCTTCTCATCTTCTAAATGATAAAAGAAAATATATGATTACATTTCCATACGTTATGTCCTGTGCAAAAGTGCCTTGAGAACATGTTTGAAGGCAAATATCTAAACAAAACCATACATATACATTGGTCCTACATATTATGGGATGCCAGGTGATTGATACTCACCAAACTCTAGCTGCGCTCACAGAATGAGTCTTGCAGCACACTGAGTATCCGACCTGTTACCTCTCCAGAGCTAATGGGATTAAATCAGTAGAACAGATAAGCACATCTGGTTGGGCTGTTTTTGTATTATTTAAATGTCTTTTAATCGGCGTTTAAGTTGTTTTATTCCGTTGTTTGAAGGTAGTTTCTTGCATTAAGTTGAGGAAATAGCCATAGAAGGGTCCATCTATGCGGATTTAACTGATAGTGTCTAGACACTACGCCACTCAATAGACGATTTAAGCCATAATGTGAACTTCATTGCAACTATTTGTCTGAAGCCAAATAGAGAAAGCATCCCCTGAAAGGTGGATGACTAGGGGTCCCGCTATGGCACCTTCTGAGGTGTAGAATGATCACCAGAAACTGCATTGTCAACAACTAAAGAAAGCACAAAGGCCAAGAAGAGAAATCAATGTCTGATGGAGATAGCATACCACCTTAAAATGCACGAAAGGTCAAACAAGCCTCAAGGGACCATTCTTGCTGACCTAGACATTTAGTGAAATGCAATGCATACCAAATATCTTGGAAGAAAAAGGAAAAGAAAAACAACTGTATAAATAGTCGTGGCGGTTTTCAAGGTTGAATGGTAGAAGCTGAAGCTCATGGACTGACAGTGTTGAACATGAGCTAAGGAGCCTATGGAAAGTAGAAGTCCCAAGCGGGGAGCGACTTTAATGGAGGGCAGGATGTGTGTTAAAACCAAAAACGGGCCATTGGACAAAGAGTTGGGTGGTCCATGACCCCGCGGCCAGGGGTGTCCAGGGAGCTGCCTGAGGTGGCACGGACCAGACCAGGAATCAGGTTGGCCAACCCTGGTGTCACCCCCATTATCCTAAACTATGATTGGATCTAAGCCCAGTCAGAAGTTGGACTTAGTTTGAAGAGTTTGATGAGTGAACCAAACAATGCCAGGGTAGTGCATATAGCTCGCCAGAAACCCAGAGAAGAGTACAATGTGTTCTGATTTGAACGGAGCGGTCAACAACAAGACATACTCACATGAGGGAACTGATAAGCAGCAGAGCCACAGAGCCTGTAAAGCATCTGATTCCATCACTGGTCATTGTGTGTTGGGACGTTCCACCAGCCAAAAAGCACCAAGGCAGAGTGCCATGATGTGTGTTTTTACGCAAATGAGCGAAGTGACATTTTCTAAAGACATTTTCTAAAGAGGTCAACGTCTAGTTAACTTAGTATTCTCACAACTCAGTGCATTAAAATTACTTTAACATTGACCAAACGTAATTTTTTACATCTCTTCAATACACTCTGACAGAGTCATGAATGATTGATAAACTCTGTCTTGGAGAGGTGTGAGATAGTATGGGTGAGGTCTGAACCAGACCCTGATTGCAGGTTGGGTCCTGGGGGATCTGAACCAAGAAGGGGAGAATATTCTTTATAATTATCGTTAATCTCTCTGTCTATATCAATATACTCTGACATTTTCCTGAGAAGATATTATAGGTAACTCTATAGATACCTAAGTGGAATGTTACGGTTATTTTAAGCTTCAAGATCCTGCTGTCAATCCCTTTAAAATTTGACTTGTCTGTGTTTGTGAGTCATATAGCCTGGATATTAATTATTTATAGGCTGTAGGAATATGTCATTTGGTCACTTGGTGATTTAACCAGATAATTAATGCATGGTTATAGCACTTCTGCCATTCAATCAAAAATAATTATCAATATCATCAATTTCCTATTACATGGACAACGATTGAGTTTAGGCCCATAGTTCACATGAACTAATGAACTAATGCACTCACGCCAACAGGTGTTAACATCTGACCACATTAGAATAAAACTCCCATTGAGCCAAAGTAATCTGGATGGGAACCAGAGATTCAATCAACGTAACAGCATTAGGTCGGCCTTCAAAATAATAGGGCCAACCACTCGCGGGCTGGTGAGATATAAAGCTATGATATCGGGGGGTGGCCCGTCGTAAAGTCAACCAAGTGCTCCAAATGGAAAGGTACAGGGTGATAACGTGAAGGAGGTGAAGACAGGTTCGTAAATCCTTCAACCTAGCTCAACAGACTGAAGACGTTTCCCCGTGTCCCCCAGCCTGGCCCTGATTGCAAGTTATACTGTACATCACGTTCACGATGATAAGAAGTGATCCGGGGGGGGTCGGAGGTGTACCAGAGACAGGGGTCGGCCGCGATGCTCGAGAGGATTTAACTGCCAGTCATGAACCATAAGGATATCTGCCTTTTTATGTCAGCCCACACACCACAACATGTTTACCGCTATGTGACATAACGTTAACCACGTTGTGGTGTGAGGGCTGACATAAAAACAACATCCTCTCACCCGCTGTGACGCGAAGCGTCAACAACTGAGGCAGCAAATACCAACCGTTTGATAAAATATACTCAAAGAGTCAGTTGGTTGCTCTACTTTGGGTTGGATGACACCGAACAGTACCAGGGCATTAACAGGGAATACTGACCCCCCCCCCCCCCCCCCCCCCCGGGGTCAACATTACTGGGGCAGACACAGGGAATAACCCCCCAACCCCCTGGTGTCAACAGTACCGGGGCAGCAACAGGGAATACTCTCCCCGGGGTCAACAGTACCGGGGCAGCATCAGGGCACGTCTCTCCGTGTTGAAGCCTGAATAACACGACAATGTTTGGTTTCAGGGTCGGCAACGTCACTCTGACCTTTTGCTTTGCGTTTTTTTTGGGATTCAAATCAAATCACATCATCAAGAACACGTGATGGAGGAGAACCAACGGCTCAGTTTGAACACATTTTACTCAGTCAGACTGCTGTAAGGGGTTTCGCTCTGGCCTAGTAGATTCATACAAATAGACGCCCTGGGGCTTTGTTCAAAAGCAGGATAAGAACTGCCAGCGCAGGACAGCCATGTCGGCCTCCCTCTATTGGATCCCGTCGCGGGCCGACTGAACAACGGGGCATTGTGTTAGCAGGGCCCGGGCCTCGGGTAATGCAGCAATGCGATTTGATACTTGTGGATCTGATTGACGACAGCAGTTGAGAGGAGGCAGCCGGACAGGCCCAGGCGTTAGGGATATTATTAATGGCTTTGGAAACCTCGCTTCTCCTTCCTCCTCGCCTGCAAATCTTTAACAGCGTTTGCACCTTCGGCGCCGTGTGATCTCCTCAGGCCCCGAACGAGCTGATGCGTCACACGCTCCCCTGAAGTCTTTTTTCTTTTTTTTTTTTGAAAAACAAAACATCAATCTTAGATATTGAGCACTTTCATAGCCTTTCCCCATTATGCTTGTCGGAAACTTATATTACCTGGCATTCTTCTTGTCCAGCTTTTATGGGTAATGGACAGCAGCCAAATATCCCATAGGCCTCCACCTCAGAGGGTTGGAAACGGGGGCAGCTCATTACATTAATTATCGGTCTGCAGGCACGCGGGTG
This sequence comes from Gadus macrocephalus, assembly GCF_031168955.1. Taxonomy (NCBI): domain Eukaryota; kingdom Metazoa; phylum Chordata; class Actinopteri; order Gadiformes; family Gadidae; genus Gadus; species Gadus macrocephalus. The sequence goes on from NC_082403.1 coordinate 7,475,633, forward strand.
TTAATTCATGTCACGAATTTAAACGGACAAGTCATTGAGAGAAACGTGATTTACAATGATGGTTGTAAATCCGCGACTGCCACACAATCAAACTACGCCTGACATGAACGACAGAGTCCGGACCAGTAGCATTTGGTAGATATAAAACAGCAGCATGAAGTTCATTCACAGTTTAAGTTCCATATAAGAACCACTCACAACTCATTGTTTATCCATCTGCTCTTATCTCCTTGGTCTGTGAGCCGTCTAGTCGCTGCTAGATGTCGCTCCTTATAAGAACCTTATAAAATTGTTTACCCGAACCAAAACCCTAATACATAGATAGACCATAGCCAACATACACTGCAATCATAAAGTCGAACAACGAAGACCCTGATCCGAGTCCTCTCATGACCTAGCATTACCTGTATTAAGTTTGTGTGTGTGCATGTGCGTGTGTGTGTGTGTGAGTGCATTTTTATGTATGTGTGCATGTGTGTGCGTGCGCACGCGCGTGCGTTTGTATGTGTGTGCTTGTGTGCACGCGTGTTTGTTTGTATGTGTGTGTGTGTGTGTGTATGTTTGTACGTGTCTGTATGTGTGCATGTGTGTCTGTGTGTGTTGAGGACCCCCCTCTGGGAAAATTGAAGTAAATGGGAGATGGAGAAGGTTCCATGTGGGCTCCCCGCCTCCCACACGGCCAGGGGCAGTCCGAACACAACACACCAGGCCTCCATGCAGTGTTATTAAGGGAACCCGGCATTACAGCCAGCGCTCCTGCCCCAGCTAACACATATGCTTGGTTTTGTTTTATCCAGGCTTGTGGGATGGAACACCCCAGGACATTTGTCCGGTTGCGCACACACACACAGGCACACATGCTCACACGCTCGCACACAACACACACTCACGTACAAACACACACACACATTCAGCAGCCCATCCCACCTGCAGAGGTAGCATTCAACGTTGCCAAAGGGGGTTCAGTCCTCTCCCGGCTCTCCGCACCGCAGGCGAGGGTCAATAACCATCAGGGTGGTGGTCGAGGGGGTGGCGGTGGTGTACGAGGAAGCCCTGGCCGGAGAGAGCCTTGTTATGCACCCTGTGTGTAATGACAGCCCCTCCATCTGTGACCCTTTCTTCCCAGCGGCTCTCATTCCCAAGGGGAACCTTTGGTCCTGTTATTATTCTGTCCAATGCTCTTCATTTGGACCACCCCCCCCCCCGCCTTTTTTTTTTTAATAATAACACACACACCTCACACCTTTCCATTGCCGCCGCTAGCATTCAGCCGTCATGAAGTTGTCAAGAAATTTCTGCTCTTTCAGCAGTTTACCCAATTCCCTCTCTCAGTGGTCTGGAATTATGTTCAAGACAAGGGTCTCTCTCTCTCTCTCTCTCTCTCTCTACGGTAGTAATGCAGATGACGTTCTACGTTTCCAAGGCACCAAATGAGGCCTTTAGTTGAAGCTCGGTGACAACAAAACAGGAATGTATCATTTGTTCGGTCCAAGCTAAGCATGAGAAGTCCAGCCACATGAAATGTGTTAATCAATGACACAGAGGGGGATCTGCGTCATTTACAGTGATGGCTGTATTATAGTTTGGCATGGACTTTTCTACAGAAATGAGTCCATTGAAAACCAAATAACCATAAAAAAACCCATTCATTCATCCGTAAAAAAAAAAAACAGCAAGTGGGTTTTACTTGCGTTTTTATTTATTTATAAAAATAGATACGCCTATATTATACACAGAATGCCAAACAGGCAGTACTTCTTCTGAGCTTGCATATTTTGTATCGGAGTGTTCAGCAGGGCCGGCTCTGACGATGCGATTAGACGATAGTCCAGAAGACCAGACGAGAGCGCTGGTGCCACATGCCATGAACGACGTACAGGAACGCCGTTATTAAAAACCAAAGCCTTGAGGGAGACCCAGAGAACACATACGCCTACATCAGGGGTCTGACCTATGGCACAGAGAAGCCTACGGCTGCCAATACCATGAATCAGACGTAACTGAGTTTGGAGAATCATTGGCCGTTTTCACCAACCATCCTCGGAGTGAATCGAGCCTGTGTACTCTCAAAATGCGTAACTGGATTATAAAAACGTGAAAGATAACACACACCTAATTATAAAGAATGGATCCAAACCTTCAACGACAACGCACTATGTCTGCTCATTATGGCTCACCAATTAATTTATAGTGATTATACTAGTTTTATTGACAGACTAGACAATGAATCGATCTTGCAGGTATATCTAGGCCTACATTATCACGGACGGTTAGTGATTCATGTTTGTCAAACTTCTCATAAGGATGACTATACAAAACTGTTCAAAGAGAGGGAAAAAAGGAACTGTTATGGCAACCACTTAATTTCCCCAAAGCAAATTAATGCAATTTTGATTCAGCTCAATCCTTTTATACAGCCTTTCCTTCCAACCAATTATTGTATGCAGCCCGCCTCTTGTCTAATGCAACACATTTTTTTTTATAGAAATGGAAAAGCCACTTAAGGCTTTTGTTAAAACAAAACCTTGAACATTTCTCCAAGTGGATTGTTGTCCAAGAGCTCTGGAAATGGCGAGGTGCTTTGAAGGTGGAGATGACATGAGAAAAGTCCTAAAAAACAAGACGTTTAATCTAACACTGCCCTCATCTGGTCATGTCAAAGCCACATGTAAAGGAAGTGAACAGTTCAATAACCCGGAAAATCTATATACCAAGCCCATATGGAGTCTGGAATGGATGCAATCGTCCACTATAAGCAGATAAATGGGATAATTTGCTTAAAGAAAAACAAGGGTTAGATATTAGTATGGTTTTATTATCCAACCCTTATTATGAATAATAACAAGAGGTAATAATGAGAATCCCGCGTTCAGGTCAAGATCAAAAAACCTTTTTTGTTTAATTTGTGAGAAATATTAATTTATACAGTGGGCTGCAAATTATAATTCAATGTTTAAAAGATCTCTGCATAGTGTAAAAAGGAGAAAAAAAATTGCATATTCAAAATAATCTCTGTGGTCAGTGTAGTCAGTCTACGTAGTTAACAGCATTGTGAAACACTTTCAGACAGTTTGCCAAATTGACATACAATAAAGGTTGCTAAGCTCTACATGATAAATCAACACAATTGCAGCCAACTATTGGCCTTAATATACAAAGTACCTTAAAACATTGTTGTCATTATACAAATGTGCATTTTACGCAAACAATTATTAAATTAGAAATATAGAATTATATGACAATGTTTAGTTGCTTTTTCGAGAGTTATGTTCCAAACCTGAAAATTGTAAAAGTTCTATACTTCCTTTACAGGAAATCAAGTGCCCTATGACAGCTACACCTAGACATATGTGCTGCACCCCAAACCCGCCCACCCAAAAAAATGCATTTTTAGCAACAAAAAAAACAGTAAAATGCACACATTAGGATGAGGTGCAAAATCAACATTGCTGCTTTCTTCACAGAATAGAACCGTTGATTAAAAATAAATTTCAAAATAAGAGCCACAACAGGGTTTCATATGCAAAACTCACTGGCTCTGTAGCTAATCAGTTCACATTTTGTCTGGACCTCTTGTACGTTAAAAACATTGACTCACGCCCAGAGTTAAGGCTGGCGCCAGTTGGCACCCCACCGCCATCGGATACGACAGCGAAAACATAAACGCACCTGGTCCGACTCCTACGTTTTTTAATTAGTTCGACTAAGTACCGCACGTGCCAATTAAAAAAATGAATAAACTACCACCATCCGTTTCTGCCAACGGATTTCCTGATCTGGGGTTTAAAAGTGTCTATTTAAAACAACGCATCGTACACAGTGTAAAGTACTGGGAAAGGCCTCGTCCGATTGGCTCTCCTTTGAGAGTAAGTACAGTGATTGCGGGAGAGACGGCCGATTAAGAAACGTCGCACCGAGGGGAGGATCTCGCGGCACGCCCGCCGCGGGCCAGACTCGGAATCTGCTCTAGTGTTTCACTCTCGCTACTCTACCGACCAGCGCCCCCCCCGCTCCAGGGGGTGGGGGGGGTGGGGGTGCGCCCCGGGACCACAGCGGGCACTTATCTCTCCGGTGGCACTTGGGGGTAACATCTTGTAAGGGGCCGGGCCCGAAACCCATTTTATCTGTGTGTCGCGTCCCCTGCGGCCTCACTTCGGCCCGACGCCCAGACCCAGTGGGGTCCACCAGGGATGGGGAGAGCCCAAAGGGTCCTCTGCTTCCAGAGGAGCTGGTCCGGGGGCAGCATCAGTAGTGGCTCTTCACCTAGAGCCTTTGGGGAGCCCTCAAAGGTACCCGTCAGCAGTTGGGGACCCAGCGGGCTTTTTGGTCTTAGGTACATAGTTTTGTTGGGGAGTGTTGCGTCGAGGAAAGGGCTGTGCACGGGGCAGGGTTAAGAACGACGGGGGGGGGGGAGCCAATCTTTCTGTCGGCTACAGCGGCACATTATTTTCTTCCATCATCCCCCACCTTCTCATCCCCCTCCCCCCCCTCCCCCTCCCCCGCAACCAATTCGGTGGAGGTGGACGGTTATGGTCTGTGAAACCTAAAGGAAACGAAAAGGGAAAACGTCACCGACTCTCCTTGGGCCAAAGGAGTAAGTATGAGTGTGTATACGTGCATGTGTTTGTGTATGCATATTAGGGCTGTCACTTTTTATTCGAAGTTCGAATATTCGTTCGAAGGTGGGGTGAAAAGTTCGAATTCGAAGTGTAATTCTCCATTCGAACTGTGTGTGCTGCCGTCTCATAAGAACTTCAGACCATTTTAAGTAGTCTGCTTTCGATCCAGCAGAGGGCGCGCTAAAATTTTATATCAGTTTGACCTGTTGCCGACCCTCTTGGCCTGGCTATCTGTATCGAATGTTGAATCAACATTCGATACAGATAGGCCAAGAGGGCTTTGAAACAAAACGTAACTGAAGAGAACGCGAACCGAGATACAGCTATTAAAAAATTGCTATTAAAAATGGAGAATTGCGAGGAGTACAATGCTGAGCGGACCATAACGGCACCATCACATTTAAAAAGCAGCGTATGGAAGCATTTTGGCTTTTACACCGTGGGTGGAAAAGTCACAAACAAAGACAAGGCCGTTTGTCGTCTTTGTAAAAGAGAGCTGTCGTACTTATCGACAACATCAAATTTGCGCACTCATCTGCTAGCTTACCACCGAAATGTAGCAGCAGAGGAACAACTGCCGAGCAGAGCAGCACAGAGTGTACAGCCGCGCGAGTTATTGTTAATGTGTAAAAGACAGCCGCACTTGTGTGTCGGAGCTTCCTCTTGTTGTGTTCACAAATGTGTTATCAAAGATGTGTTTTTATCCTGTGCTGTTATGAATTCAGTAGGTATACGTGATTTCCACAAGAAATAAAAAGAGCAACATAAAAAATCAAGACTGTTGTCGTGTTCTATGGGGGGGGTCGAATGTATTCGAATTAATTATGGACATTCGAAATTCGTTCAAATTTCATTTTTGGAAAAAGCGACAGCCCTACTGCATGTGTGTGTGTGCGTGTGGTAGTGTGTGTGTGTATATGTATGTGGAAGTGTATGGAAGTATGCGTGTGAGCGTACGGGTGTGTGTGTGAGCATCTGATAATGTATTTATGGGAGTGGTGAAGGGAGCGCTGGCAGCAGCAGGCGGGCCCCCCAGGGATCAGGGGGGCCCTGGGGGGCCGTGAGGAGGGAGGAGGGAGACTGACCGGGTGTAGATGCGGCTCTGCTCGTGCACCTCCATCTCTGAGCTCTTGAACTCGTTCAGCTCCTTGCGGATGGCGGCCTGGATTACCAGGTGGAGAAGAGGAAGCAGCGATGCACACACACACACACACACACACACATCACCGTTAACACACGCCTGGTGTTTGCTGAGCTAGGCACAACACCCCCACCCCCTCCCCACACACAGAAAAAGCAACAAGGGGATTGCAAAACAGAATTGTTTTCAAACTACACTACGTTACATGTTTCAGAATACCCCCCCCCCCCCCCCCCCCCCGCTGGGCCTCGGCCACTCGGCTTTGTCAATGGAATAACTGAGACACCAAACATGAGAAAGAGTTATCCCCTAATACCAGGAATACATTGGCTTCTTCCGTCCACTCCTCATACATTCAAAGAATGTTCCTGGCTTCACCGGACCAGGTAATACACTGCGCGGGGGGCGGTGGGGGGGGATTCAGAGCTGCCACTCAAAGGCATTCCTGGAATACCTTCCCTGACACCCGATCTGCTTAGAATGTAAATCCTCTCACGAGAAAAAAAAATAAAAAAGACTTTCCACCAAATGGATGGCTTACTATGGCATTGGACCTCTGCAAGTGTGTGTCTGTGTAAGCTTGTGTTGGTGCGCAGACTTGTGTGTACGTGTGTGTGTGTGGGCTGATGCTTCCGTTTGTATGCTTCTGCTTGTGTGTGTGTGTTGATGCTAGTATGTGTGCTTACGCTTTGTGTGCTGATGCCTGTGTGTTACCACCTGTGCGTGTGTGTTACCACCTGTGCGTGTGTGTTACCACCTGTGCGTGTGCTTTGATACGTACATGTGTGCGTGTGCGTGTGCTTTGATACGTACACGTGTGTGTGTGCGTGTGCTTTGATACGTACGTGCGTGCGTGCGCGCGTGCGTGCGTGTCTAGACACTTGTGGGTGCGCTCCATTTTACTACCTTGTCGGCGGGGGTGAGCTTGGTCCAGGGCTTGTCAGCGCGGCGGTCGTAGTCGTGGGCGTGAGTGCACTCCACGTACTCATGGAAGCGCAGGATCTTCCTGGCCTGCAGCTCCGCCACCGTGGGCCGTTGGGACAGCTGGGGGGGGGGGGGGGGGGGGGGGCACAGGGAGGCTTGTTACAAGCTCTGCAGGGAGCAAGCCCGTGTGTGTGTGTCCGTTTGTTTATGCTTTTCCTATTTTGTTTAACCTTCTTTCCCCAGGCAAGCCAAGGAAATGTTATTAACCATAGCCAGGACGAGTGCGTGTTTTATTTGACATTTATTCAACCATGCAGGTCCTGAAGAAGATTTTGCGTGTGTGTGTATCGGTCTCTCTTTGTGTAAGTGTGCGAGTGTGTGCGTGCCATGCTGACCTTTCTGGTGAGCCGCCGTTTGATCTCGGACCTTTCCATCCGACGATCCGATTCGTTCTTGGCTGAGAGACAAAAAGGAGCAGGGATCGTAAATCAAAGACGCATGAGAAACATGGGAGAGAAAGGACTCGACTCAGGGAGAAGGACAGAGGAAGGGCCGGAGCAGGAAAGGGATACAGGCTTAGAGAGCTCCCGTGACTTTGACTTTCAGGAACATAGAGATGTGACACGAGCCTGCCTTAAATCACCAGCGTGTCTGGAAGAAGGCCCTCCATTGTTCCACACACACAGACGTACACCCTGCCCAGGTTTTCAGGGACAACGCACGAGAAGGGCTGTGTTTGGTACACGTACTTCTTCGGCGTGTTTTGGATTGTAAAATGAATTCAAAGTCATTCAAAGCCGTTTCTAATTGACAGGAGATAGCAACCCAATCAAAGCCAAACGTCCTTCGACAGAATTGTCTGTGATTATTGAAAAGGTTGGATTGTGAGTGAACGCGCTACGAATGCACAAGGCTTTTTGTTTCACGCTCAAACGGAAAGTCCTTGTGTCTGCGAGGACAAAGAAGGGGAGTGCAGTTTTTTTGCGTCGAAAAGTTTACCGTTTCTAAAGCGGAGACTTGTATTTCTTTCAACACTCTCTTTGCCATTGGATATGAAAACATTAAGACCGGGCTATTGCCATAGGGGCCCTTCTCAAGAGTGACATTTACCCAGCGACGCCTCACACAAAGCTAAATAACCAATAGACCAAGGCACCGCAGTGGGTCTCAGGAGCGCTTTTGTATCCATTAGTGTGGCCCTGCGGCACAGGGGAGGGGAAATGAAATAGAAATATCCACGGGCCAGGGCAAGATCAGCCAGATAAAAAGACGCGCTTTCTGCATGGCCGTCAGCAGAAGGGGAAGATGGCCAGCCCCAGTACTCGACCTTGCCGTGCCAGGAATGAGAAAAGGCGTAAAAGAGAAAACACACAAAATAAATAAAAGATGATATGAATAAAAGAAAAGGAGAGGAGAGGGGGAGGGAGAGAGGGGAGAGGGAGGAATGGAACGAGGAAGGGAGTAAAGGAAGAAGGGGGGGGGGGGGGGAGGAAAGAGGATGGGAGGAGCAAAGGAAGGAAGGAGGGAGGGATGGAAGGGAGGAGAGCGAGGCAGAAGAGAAGCGAGGTAAGACAAAGAGAGGCAGGAAAGGAGAGGATGATCTCACCTGGGAGGATGTTCCTCTGTTCCAGCTCCTCGGCCGAAGGTCTCTGACTCAGGCGCCTGTGTGGACAAAAGGGCAGCACATTATAGCTCCTCTGCAGACCATACTCATAATGAGGTTGGTGTGGGGATGGTGGTGGTGTTGATGGTGGTGGTGTTGGTGGTGGTGGTGGTGTTGGTGGTGGTGGTGTTGATGGTGGTGGTGTTGATGGTGGTGGTGTTGATGGTGGTGGTGTTGATGGTGGTGGTGTTGATGGTGGTGGTGGTTGGTGTGGTGTTGATGGTGTTGATGGTGGTGGTGTTGATGGTGGTGGTGGTGGTGGTGGTGGTGGTGGTGGTCGGTGTGGTGTTGATGGTGGTGTTGATGGTGGTGGTGTTGATGGTGGTGGTGTTGATGGTGGTGGTGTTGATGGTGGTGGTGTTGGTGGTGGTGGTGGTGGTGGTGGTGGTGGTGTTGATGGTGGGTGTTGATGGTGGTGGTGTGATGGTGGTGGTGTGGTGGGGTGGTGTGGTGGTGGTGGTGTTGATGGTGGTGGTGGTGGTGGTGGTGGTGGTGTGGTGGTGGTGGTGGTGTTGATGGTGGTGGTGTGATGGTGGTGGTGTTGATGGTGGTGGTGTTGATGGTGGTGTGTGGTGGTGGTGGTGGTGGTGGTGTGGTGGTGGTGTGGTGGTGGTGGTGTGTGGTGGTGGTGGTGTGGTGGGTGGTGGTGTTGATGGTGGTGGGGTGGTGGTGTTGTGGTGGTGGTGTTGATGGTGGTGGTGTTGATGGTGGTGGTGGTGGTGGTGGTGGTGGTGGGTGGTGTTGATGGTGGTGGGTGTTGATGGTGGGTGGTGTTGATGGTGGTGGTGTTGATGGTGGTGGTGGTGATGGTGGTGGTGTTGTGGTGGTGGTGGTGTTGGTGGTGGTGTGGTGGTGGTGGTGGTGGTGGTGGTGGTGGTGTTGATGGTGGTGGTGTTGATGGTGGTGGTGGTGGTGGTGGTGGTGTGGGTGGTGGTGTGTGGTGGTGGGTGTTGATGGGTGGTGGGTGGGGTGGTGGTGGTGGTGGTGGTGTTGGTGGTGGTGGTGG
>NC_082403.1:7485085-7512585 GCF_031168955.1 Gadus macrocephalus
GACGAAGTGCTATATATAGCGGAAGAGATTGTGTGAGGAGAGATGGGCGACCGGGAGAGACGTACCGTCTGTGAGGGGAGTGGTACCGTTATGTGCATCGAATAAGAAACGGTGAAGTAATCGCCAATAATGGGACCCTATATCATGCGCCTAACTCCACGATGAAAAAACCTGGGAAATAATTTGCAACCTTTACGATACACAATAAGGTTATTTCTAATAAGGCTCGAATGACAAATCAAATTCCAGGCCGAGGTTTGTGATCTCGTGAAGAATATCACTGATTTCATTGGATGAGCGTTGCTGAAATGAGATTGTGAATGGGTTCCCGTAATCACATGTGGTCGCGTCAGCGTCTCCCTGGATGGTTAGAGCACCCGGTCGTTATTGAATCCAACGGCAGCACCCTAAGCCATTTGAAACATTGGAAACAACTTGCATCATTATTATTTCCTGACGGCGTGTGCTACACACACGCCAAAAGGATTTATTAGGCACACCCACCTCAGCGTATTACCGTTTAGGATTAAAAAAGGCAGCCCTCTTTGCATGGATGTTAAAGTTTAAATAGTCATGGGACAGGGAGGAAGGAAGGGAGGTGGGGGGGGGGGGGGGTTGGCCCGAGGCAGGACAACAAACCGAAACACCCAAGGCTGTGTTGTACGTGAACGGTGGACTCTCCAGTGGCACAGCCTCCGCTCCATCAGTATTCATTTCCATACAAATCATTAACTATAATGTTTAACCTTCATGTGCAGCACATGCATACGAGGCAGCAGGTAGTGAATTTGTATTCACAGCCTTTTATGCTCAGGGATCCCAGAGGTCCACTCTAAATGTGTACCACTAGGGGGGAAACAGACTACTACAGAAGGTTGACACAGTACAAGCCAGGAAATACAATTTAGCCCAAAAAAAAACCAAACCACTGGCTTTCACCCCAACGGCTCGCACGGCTTTAATGACAACACAATCAACCACTGTCTTAATCCGAATCAGGACCGGTCTAGCGACAGGAGAGGGATGAGGGAGAGGGAACAGGAATGGCCGCCGGGCGACAGCGGGAACTCACCGTGCAGCGCCGGGTTGCTGTTGCGGTTGCCGGGCTTGGGCGGGGGCACGGGGGGCTGCTTGGCGTGCGGGGGGACGGGCGGCGGCGAGTCGGGGGTGGCGGGGACCAGGCGGGGGGGGTCGTCGCTGATGAGGGACACCGTCCTCGGGGGCTTGGCCACCGCCATGGCCGAGGAGGACGAGGACGAGGAGGAAGAGGAGGAGGACGAAGAGGCGGAGAAAGAGACGGCGGGGGGAGCGGCCGTCTGGGCCGTGGGGAGGGGGGGGCTCTGCTTCTTGGGGGGCAGCAGGGCCTGTTTGGCGGCGGCCTCCCTCAGGGGGTCCCGCGCCGCCTCAGGGTCGCTCACGGGGTTGGACGCCGGAACGGGGGCGAAGCGGACGCCAGCTGACTCTGAGGCAAAGACACGCACACACAACGGGACACACATGGACACACAAATTAGCATGGGTGGGGGGGGGGGGGGGGGGGGGGGACATTGGCTCAACAAACAAGGTCTCCACCGTTCCCCAAGGGGCACAGAGCGCTTAATATACAGCAGAGAAACACTGGAAGCCAGGATTACCAGTTACTCAATCTTGTACAATAATAAGGAGCTTGTAAAGGACCCCTTGACCCAGAGGGACGACCAAACAGGGCCCGGCGGCGATTAATCATTAATACGGGACTAGAGCCAGGTGCCAGGTGCCTCCGTCTTACCTGCACGGCCACAGACAGCCGAGGTGAGGATGACTGCCAAACCGTTAAAGTAGAGGAAGAAGAAGCAAAATCACCTAGGCTGACTAATTGTGTCCCTCGGTTCGTATTCGGGCCTGCCTCCAGAGATGAAACGCTGTTATTTACCACCATAGACAATGTCATTGTAGGCCACTATGCCTGATTGCAACAGAGTTCCATAAAACATTTTAAGTATTACCAGGCCAGCATTATTTTATGGATATTGGGGTATTGCATTCATTGCTGAAAACTCCCGACTCTTGAGTTACACGTTTTTAAGGCCACAATAGGATATGCAGATTCAATATTATGAACGAGTGCACGGCAGGGGATTCCGTGTCACCTCACCCTGTCATCGGCATGCACGTCTTCTGGTTTTAATTGGATAACAACACATTATACTGCACGCCTTCTAAACTCAACCATGGCTCACAGTAAAACAAGAATTCTATGTCATTATTCATGAGAATCATAGATTAGTCATTTTGAAGGCGAAGTACGACGTCTAGCCTGTTGCAAACAACATCCGACAACCGGTTCATATAAAAATCCTCCCAAACCCCATTGGAGGATTATCCCTAAAACTGTACTTATCCACTTTGAACCGTACCATGCCCGTATTGTGTTTCCTGATACCAGCATCGCACTCAACAAACAGTGTGCAGCAGCTCTGAACGAGGTTATCTTTATGGCTGACATAATGCCTTTGAACAGCTGGAGTGCAGCAATTAATTGCTCTGTAGCTGCCTAGCATTGCATAAATAGTGCAACTATGAGGGAACTAACCCAGAGCTTTCAGCACCTCACACATAGCGGAGTGGTAGGTCTTAATCACCTCGTAAAACAGGTTCAATTTAGATTGGATTGTTTGGGACAATTTCTTCTTGAACTGCTCTTTCATCAAAAAGTGCTAAAAGTAAACAAAACCCATGACCAAAAAGTGGTCTGATTGGTAAAGGGATCTCACTTTTAACAGTAAAAGAGGTGGCTTCAAAGTACCTAGTATGAGTCGTGTTTCACTGAACCAGTGAGTAAACGATAACAGGGTATCTGCAGGTTTCAGCAAGTCAAATTTTAGACTTTTTAATACCTCCTAATACCACCTTGAATGAAATTTAAGACCAAAAACACGCGATGGTGGGGAAACAGACACCTTCCAGTCAACTGTCCTTGAATTTGCACCTACCCATTGTCGCAGACTAGCTAGCAAGCACGCAGATAATCGTTTATATATGCAGCTAGCAAGAAAGAAGCCTCTCTACATGTGCTTCCTGAAAAGTCCCACGAGAAAAATAAAAAAATAAATAGTCCTGCCCCGACAAATTTAAGACCTTGTGTTACAGTATTTAAGATCAGCATATGACATTGTAACGAATTTAGGACTTGTTAAGGCCTTACATTTAGAAACATGAATTTAAGACTTTTTAAGACTTTTTAAGGATGCGCAGACACCCTGGATAAGACAAGGCGGGCTCACCTGTGCGACCTCTGAACTCCTCCGCGGGGCTGTATCTGGGCAGGGTGCTCCTCTGGTCCGCCTCCGAGGCCGGCCGCACCCTGCGGTTCTCCTCCGAGTTCGCCTTCTGCAGGACCGCCCTGACGTCCACCTCGGAGACGGGCCGGCCCGCCGCCCGCAGGCTGTCCACGGGGTTCCGCTGGGGCTCCGGTTTGTCCCTGCGCTCGCGCTCGGCCTCCTCGCCTCGTCTCTTGTCGGGTCGCTCCTCCTGCCTGGGGTCCTTCCGGTCACGGTCGTCCCCCCGGTCCCCCCTCCAGCCCCGCCGCTCTCGGTCCTCCTTCTCCCGCTCCTCCTTCTCCCGCTCCTCCCTCTCGTGCTCCCGCTCTTCCCTCTCGCGCTCCTCCCGGCGCTCCCGCTCGATCCGCTCCTTAACGCGCTGCTCCCTTTCCTGCTCCGCCCGGTCGTCCCGCCGGTCCTTCTCCCCCCGCGGCTCCCTCCTGTCCCGGTCGCCACGCTCCCTCCTGTCCCTCTCCTCGCGCTCCGGCCTCTCGTCCCTCCTGTCCCTCTCCTCGCGCTCCGGCCTCTCTTCCCTCCTGTCCCTCTCCTCGCGCTCCGGCTTTTCCTCCCTCCTGTCCCGCTCCTCCCGCTCCGGCCTCTCTTCCCTCTTGTCCCTGTCCTCGCGGTCAGACCTCTCGTCCCTCCTGTCCCGGTCGTCTCTCCGCTCACGCCTCTCCCTGGGGTCCCGCTCACGATCCCGGTCGTCGCGGCGTTCCCTGCGCTCCGGCTCGTCCCGGTCCTCCCTCCTGTCCCGCTCCTCCCTCTTGTCCTCCCGGGGCTCTCTCTTGTCCTCATTCCTGTCCCGGTCTTCCCGGGGCTCTCTCTTGTCCTCTCTGAGCTCCCTCTTGTCCTCCCGTCCGTCCTTCCTCTCGTCCCGTCGGGGCCGGACCTCCTCCGGGACGGCCCCCCTGGGTAACGAGCCGCCCCGCCTGTCCAGGTCCGACGCCAGGCGGCTGCGGCGGTCGGCCTCCACGGCCTGGCGGGCCAGAGAGTCCACGTCCAGGGGCGCCCGGTGGACGCGCGAGGCGTCCGACGGCACACGGCTCCGCCGCTCCTCCCCCTGAGGCAGCCACATGGGCGTGGCGCGCGAATCAGACTCCCCGCGGAGCACTCGCACGCCGGCCTCCGACTCCCGCTCCACGTCCATGGCCACCGGGTGGCCGTTCTTCACGGGGCCAGACTTGTGCCGGTTGCTCTCTGTGGGGCGAGGAGGTCGTTGTGATACATGGGCGACGCAGTGGGGCAGCTGGGACGCAATTACATTTTAGAGGAGGGTATAAAATGGCCCGTATATTCCCTTTTACTAGGCGGCGCACCTTGAAGTTATAACCTCGATGACAGCGAATAAGCAAAAATCATCGCAACTTTGAGTAAACGGTATTCAACATGGTCTCCTCTTATCATGGATGACATGTGCCTACAAACAACCTGTTTACATGGCCAGGGTAAATGCAGATGATAGAGCTACCGATGTGGGGGATGTACTCACGATTCTCAGGAATTTCCTTCAGCACCCCTCTCTCAATCAGCTCCTGCCGGGATTTCCTCACCGATATCTGTCTTTCCAAAGCTGAATTGAAGGAGAAAAAAGCCCAACATTTGACAACAAATTTCTTTTGGGTCGATATCTATCTCAAGACAGTTTTGTTTTGTCCACCTATTGCTGTCCAAGTCCCTGTTTGTCGACTAAATAATGTTTCTTATTGATTGGATGCAGGCGTCGGTTTCACTGCCCTACAAATAAAAGGGTATTGCTGTTGTTAGCGCCCTACACAAGGTTCCCAGACGCCCCTAACGGACAACCGTCATAATTAAACATGATTTGAAATGCTCAGATCGGAGGTGAACCTACCGATGGAGGTCTCGGCAAACTTATCGCTGGGCTTCTTCTTCCTCCACTTCCAGGGCTTGAAGATCTTGCCCAGGCTGGAGAACTTGCCCTTGCGCTTGGATGGAGGCGTTCCATCTCCAGAGTTGCCCCCCTCGCTCCCGGTCGAGCTCCGCTGCAGGTCTACTTCCTCATCTGGAGGAGCAGAACACAGACAAAAGAGAAACGTTCAATACAAATAAAGCATTAACAAATCAATACAAGTTATAAAGCACATGTATACTACTTTTTCACCAGCGATGCAGAGCCCTTCTGATTATAGTAAAGTCAAGCCAAGGTTCCCTTCAATCAAAACCTCTAATACAAGCCCCTCACCGGCCCTGATGAGTGGGCCGCCTGGACGAATGTGATTGCAAATGGCAGTGCTCGTAATGGCAAGAAATCACCATGCGAGTGCCCCTTGCAAGACTTCCAACAGTGCACCATTTGTCTTTGGCACCTCCGTGGCCAGGAGCCCAGCAATGCAGCCTATCTCAAGGGCTGACAGCCTCCTCCATGAGGGGGGGGGGCGGGCCCGGGCCTTAATCTAGCGCAGGTGCTACATTTCTCCCGTCGTGCCGCAGCACAGGGCCCGCGAGCCAGGGGGAAGGCTGGTCCACATTCCACTCTTATTACCCGGCGCGCTTCTTTCAGCTGTCAAGCCCCAGGAGACCAAACAGACCCAGTGGAAGAGGGCTGCACCGAGAGGCAAGGGGTTGGTGTGTTTTGTTTACTGCGAGCTACTCCCGTTCACAAAAGGGAGTGAGGGTTGATTTTGAACCAAGTCGGGTAGTAGTGAACATTGGCTCGTACTGCGCGTGTTGACACATCATTAACCAGTTTAATCAAACTGTGACGGAAAAAGTTGCAATAATCCATGATGACTTATGTAACGTAGACATTCCTAGTCTGTTTTACATAGTTTTGAATGATGACTATATGCTCTGTAAGGTGACCTTGGGTGTCTTGAAAGGCGCCTCTAAATTAAATGTATTATTATTATTATAACAATGTAAACAAAACAGTTAGGAAAGGCGCCTACCCGGGCAGAAACCGTGACTCACAGCACGCTGCTCCTACTTGGGACGAAACCCACACCTGAGTGTGCTTTGCAATTCTAAGGCAATGAGTTGCTAGTCACCAGTGACGTCACCCTGCTTCATTGAACTTTGCATGTCAAACTCCATTGACAAGAAAACTGGCCCAGTGAACCAGCCTGTTTATACAATGTAAATAAGTGCCGAGTGCAAAGTCGGATCAGTGGCACGTTACATAACCTGCGAGTTGAATGCCTGCAGGAAGACACTTGCGACAAACGGTAAGAAAGAAGGTTATCACAGTTTCGTTCATTAGTAGAAAGCATTATAGTTGACAGGGTTCTGTTTTTTTGCCTCAATGTTCTTAGTTTGGATAGGAAGGACAGAAATAGCAATTGTTTCACTCGCCATGAGTTTCTATTCAACAGGCTTGAGGACATCATGCATGATTGCATTTAAATTAATCTTGAGCCAATACAATTCTTGCTATATTTACAGAGCCACAATTCTGAATATATGATGATATGAAAAAATGATGGAATATTTGTAAAAACTCAGTGACACACAAAAGCCACCCACGCAAAGGCTCTAGAATGATGATGACTAATAGCAATGCTATAAACCAATGTAATTATACATGAGGGAATGGGACCCAAGTCTGAGAGTGATTACATACAAGGGTCCACCCGGTCCACCACTGCTATGCAGAACAATTAAGATTAACTATGCAAAATTTCTAGCCACACAAACAATGCCTGGGTAGTTCCAAGCCAAGGAACCAAACAGGAAAAAGCTAAATCAATAGAATACAACTGCTGTAATTCTGTTTCTGCATTCTGCATTACTGGACACACTTGAAGATAGCGGAAATTAGAAATGTTGTTGTCAACATTAGCGTCAACAGCTTATTGTATGGTGTGAAACGCTGTTATTGTCTACTCTACAACAGTTACTTATCATTCACAAATAAAAAAAATCACAAAGATCAACAACTTTAAAATAAATTAAACCAAACTTAGCAAGGCCTACTTGAAGATAGAAATTATTTAAATTACCACTTGTTTTACCAATTCAAAAACTGCGATCAAACTCAAAACCCAGATCGAAATTCCAAGCGTCAACTATTTTATATAGATATCTTTACGCACATAAAACAAGCAAACCATCATCTCTCACTTTCTCTTCCAATACCGATGACACGCAACATAAATCCTCTCAATACAAGTTCTGGTACAATGTCAAAACACAAGTATAAAACTGATATAGCATTATTTACACGCCGGTATTCATCTGTGGGTTCTCTATACAAAAAACTGAAAAAGCGAAAACACATTTTTACGTTCATTAAAATGACAACCTTACACTAAAAAAAAAAGGCTAAGTCCTTGCATTACATGCATTACTTTTTCAGTGCGGAGGCCATGGGCATTATATACTGTTATTTTACAAGCAGTTATATCATTTTGTAAAATAACGGTAGATAATGCACATGGCCTGCACACTGAAAAAGACAGCTTGAAACCGCACAGCTGAACATCTTGCAACTTTTCTAAGGAGCCTTTTACTATACCATTGATCCATGTCATTCAAAACAAAGCACGCCATCATGGCAAACTCTGGCAAACACAGACTGATAAGAGCTTTTTTAAGTTTAGATAATGCGAAAGTCAATGCCTATCTGCACATTTTAGTACAGCTAGTTCGGTTGTGTCTCGAGCGATCCCGGAAACATAAGCCGAGCATGTAGTATGGACAGAACTGGACCGTAATCCAAAAATACATACATAAAGTGATCAATAGAGACTCCCCAATTAAACGGCAGTGTTGGCCCTGCCAAAGTGTTGATGGTCCCTACAAAGCTTTCTTACTGGAACCCACTTGTGGTACAGCTAATGTACACTTTTGGCAGTGTTACAAATAGTTCTGTCTGCTGGGCTTGACATAAGCGCATGCACACCCACGCTAGAATGATAGCCAACACATGACAGCATGAGTTAGCTATAAATGGTTCTGAGCCATTAAGAACCCTAACCTTTATTGCTTTTGGGAAGGAACTTACACATGGCAACCTTTAAAAATGAAAGGAGTACATTTTGACATGGCACATTAAACCGCAATGCACACAGTGGACCTACTGCAGTGGACCTAATTCTGTCAGACGGACACACAGTTTAAAGATATAATGGAAGCCAGCAGGCATGGTGATGCCATTTTCATGCAAGGTGAACTCACGCTCATAAAAGGTATAATCAACAGAAAATAAGCCATTATAGCAAGTTAATTAGACAGATATGCATGTCCATAATAACCACCTCTGCCTCGCTCCGTCCCTCACACCCTCCTTGCCCATGGAGCTGGCAGATAGGATCTGCTACCATGTCCTACAATTAGCCTACATGTGAGGAGGAAAGAGCTTTACAAGTGTAGCTGCAGGCCAGCCCAGGACTAGTACTCCCCTCAAGGTCAGGGTTAAACGTAGCCAGCATCAAGGCCCGGTTCAGAGCCAACAACATAGCGATAACATCAACCCTGACACACAAGATGTTGCTTCGTAGTCGGTGCTTCCAGGCTGCTGCACCGTACCATTGTTAAGACTGACTGAAAATGGAATGCTTGATAACACAAAAAGGGAAGAGCTCACACCCGTCTCTGACATTTAGCATGAGACCCAAAGGGTGTGAAGTGGGGTTAGTGGGTCCCAGGGAGAAGCACACATTGTTGTGTTTGGTTTGCAACAGTGTTACACTATGGTGTGGTACGGAGTGTCTCTTACAGAGCACAAACATGGCTGGTAATAGCTTTGCAAACCAAAACGCAGGATAAGAATGAGAAGGATTAAACCGTGCAGACAATAGACCCCGACACACAGCACAACAAAAAAGAGTGTGCTGCTGTTGTGACACATTGACCCTTCGCAAGAACACAAATTTGAACTTAAACCTCGGACTGCACATTAACCGATGAGTGGATTCTTTAAAAGGCTCTCCTCTTGCTCTGCCTTTACAACAAGCCAAGACTGCTAATGATTTACTTAACACAGCACCCTTAGGTGTTTGGTACACTAATACCATCCACATGAACCCTCGTCATGATGAAACAACAAAAAAGGGTGCGCTATTTGATTACACGGAGGCCAAACCGAGGGCGGATATCCTTTGCACGTGAGCTCCAACACGGCGCATCCAAATTAAACACTACTTTCGAACAGGTCGTACTCGCCAAGAGTCATCCCGTTTAAAAAGGGCATGCAAAGGAACACAAGAGTGTGTTTGCTACATAAACACTCCTCGGCCATCTGTCGAGATGTTTTAAACAAACAACGGAGCATTGCAAACACCTCAGACCCCCGAGACGTTAAGCAGCTGACAGCGCCCGGGGTTATGGGTGCACTGTTGTGTACTGTTTTCCACAGGACACCGCACTACAGACACCATACGAGTCGACGGGGTAAGTGGAGTCGGACGAGGCCAAAAGATAAATCCATGTTCAGCGAGACCTGTTGACAGTTGGTGCCTTGCACCCCCAGCTCTGGCTCAAAAAAATAAAACACCCAGCAACCATCCATTAGACCGGGCCAAGACAGGAAGTGATACGCGGGGCTCGAGTATATTACACAATCACAGCATTCCATCAACGAACATTCTTCTGCTCCTGAATGTACCTACTGCTTTCAACCATTTCAAAACACAGCCATTATAGACATACACATCTACCAAACTGCGGTGGACCAGCTTTCAGGCCAAACTCAAAGCGTAAAAGCGAAACACTGGGGTAGTCCTCCAGTAGTAAGCTCCGCATGTATTCAAAGGTAAAACCCTGGTGGTCCACACAGCCACCTGTCCTCTGCCTCCAGCCCCAGACTCACCATTAGTGTACCGTGCTGGTGACTGGCCTGCTGTCGTAGAGCTGCCACTTTGTCCCATGCTCCCACTCCTGTCCCAGCCTGCCCCTGCCTCTAGCTCTCCAGAGGCCTGCCGCCGGGAGGGCTACGGGAGGGACGCTAGAGGGGGAAAACTGGAGCCGTGAACAGCCCCAGCACTGTAACCTAAGACCGTCTTGCCTGCTGGCTGCCGTCGTTTATGCCCTCTCCCGTCTCAGTAGTCTCGCCCGCCCCTTCCCTTCCCTTGAGCCCTTGTGTTTTCCTCTCTCTCCCCCCCCCCCCCTCTTGTTCACCGTCTCCCTCCCTCTCTCTCTCTATCTCGCTGAACACACACGTATGTTCACTCAGCCCCTGGGTTGTTTGGTCCCTCCCATGTCGGAGGCCTGACTTCATGTAGGAGGAACGCCGTTAAGACACTCGCACATGCCTGTCATTCCTGAGAGCGCCAGATATTTTTCAAGGGCAAAGTTCACCACAGGGAGGCTCTGAGGGTTGGCTGGTCCAGTCAACAGCCAGCGGATGGGTAAGGCAAACCCTTACCACTGCGCCTGGCCCCCCCCCCCCCCACACACACACACACACACACACACACACACACACACACCCCCGCACGCAATGCACTATTCCACAAAGCTGTCGCGCAGGCTTCAGCGAGAAGGTGGGACGGCCTTTAAACGGGTGAGGTAATTTGAGGAGGGGAAGGTGAGCCAGCGATAGAAGGTGGAGCCTGGTGCCAAAGAGCAGGAAGTGACATCGGCGTGGTGTCATGTGACACTCCTGGGAGAAGCTCCGTGAGCACAGCACTTGATGAGTCAACAAGTGACAGTAGCATGTGATCCCGCTGTTTGGCAATAAACTGTTGCTTCAGACCGGTTTTGAAAACGTTAGAACATACTAAAACTCAGCAGTTGATTGTTGATCGCCAAACGGATAAAAAAAAAAATACGATAATTTGTTAAGATCAACAGATATATATCAGTTTATCCGACGGATGTTCAAACATGCCTCTTCTGTAAAGAAAAACCTATTATTTCAGTAGAACCACACTATCACTCAAGCCATTGAGGTTACCAATCCTAGTAAAAAGTAAATGCTTTCCCAAAAAGCAAAACGTGCCTCCTTAAAATCGATCTTCAATCAAGTAGTTGAATAACATGTTGCTGAATGATTTGCCAGACCTGAAGCTCTATTTATCACAGAGACAGGTCAGCCAGGCATCCGCACATTTCCATCTCTGTTCTGCTGCTTAAACTGGGGGTGAAAGTGAGTGGGAGTCAAGCCTCTTTCGCAAAGGGAGATAGTGTGGTAGTAGGGGGAAGTATTGCCGTGAGTATTTGCTAGCAGACTGGCTTGCTGATTCAAATAGGAGGCCTGCTTGAACCGTTCAGTTGAGCGCACACACACTACAGTATCATAACATTATTTATGTTGTGTTGTGTTTTAAAAAAGGGACAAGCATATGGATTTGTAGACTACACACACACACACACACAAAAAAAAAGGAGTAAGATTGCCAATCAGTACGGTCATGAATGTGGTCAGCACAGGTACTGAATTATAAACAGCTTTATTTATAATGTAATTTAGATGCCTATGATGTGTTGCTAAATCAGATGAAAACACACAAAAGGTTTAGGCAATACTATTGAATTCAGTTGGCAGGTGGATCTATCTAGCCCTAAGGCAAAGAGAAATCGCATACAAAACCATAATGAACATGTTCTAGCGATCTACCTTCATGGGCAGAAAACAGATTCTACATGGCACATATCGATTTAAGGGCCTTTCCTTTTGGTTTGCTTGGATAGCAGCCTGGTGTTAAGTCTACTAAAATGTCAGGAACCTTGATGGAGTCATACATTGTGAAGGTCTGTTTTTCGAAAATGTTTGCATTGGATCTTTAAAGCAACGCATTTATATTTGGGCAAATATAATACGTTATGGACACACAATTTAAATGAGTGTAAGTAAATCTCTTGGCACAATATGCTTATGTACAACTCAGGCTCAGACACATTGCCCATGGGGAGTTGTAAAATACACACACACAAAATACTTTTGATGACTGCAGATGGATGAGGGGGACGTCAATTACATCATAATGGCCTATAGTAATTTAGGAATATCGATATTGGCCAAAAGATGTCAGAAATTAGTGGAGCCTAACTATTAGTTGTTAAGAGTGTAAAACTTTTAACAAACAGGCACTCCCAGGAGGAGTGCCTGTGTGCCTGTGTGTCAGTCAGTCCAACTACGATGGAATGACAGCACAATAGCCCTCAAAGATGACGTGGACAGTGATATAGTGAATATATGAGAAGCAGTGTCATTAACTCAGGTAGAACTAGGCACGTCAGCTCCATTGCACCCTCTAGAGCACAATCAGGGCTAAGACTAAGAAAAGGCTGAAGGGAAAAATGAAAAGCGATCATTTATAGAAATTAAGAGCAAAGAAAAAAAAGCACCTCTGAGACCGCCAAAGTAGAAAGAGTCAACCAATCACAACAAAGATAAACAAATAAAAAAAAACTCAAACAGAAATGGGAATTATAATTAATTACATGTAATTCCCTTTGTCCTTATTGAGTTAACCGTGTAATTAAATTCTCTTTTCCAGCACTAAATGGGCAACATTAACAAAACAATCAATGCAGGGGTTTTTCCCTGATGGTGTCAGTTTCACAGAGACCAGCATGACAGCCAAACTGTGTTGAGCACCGCTTCATGACTCACTGAAAAAACAGAACCCTGCCTTTTCCTCAAATCACGGTCCGCCGACGTGCAAGAACAAGAATCAAGAAGCCGAAAATAGCAACAGGCCACCAGTATGGCAGTCATCGTGTTGTGAAACCCAAGTGTCAAAGATATTCTCCATATCATGAGTGAAACTCTAGTTTATAACTCAGAACTACAAACTAGGCCTGCCACATCTCCCTGACAGAGATCAGGCATTGTACATTTGTATTTATCAAGCTAAAATCGTTTATAAAACATAGTCCTTCGACCGCATCCTCAAAAGACCAAACTGCTGAAGCCTCAAAGAGTCAAATTCCCTCTTCTCAAAAAGGTCTGAAAAAACCAAGTCAAGCTCAAGCTAGCATTTTACACAAACAGTTCAAACCACCTAAAGGCTCAACACAAACATCCAGAAACTGAGAGAGAGGGGGCTTACTCACGCATGTTTTCAGCTTGTACTGCCATTCCAGAAGTCCCTCGCCGTGGATCAAAGCAAAGGAAGAGCTAGCGTCGACTAAAACCACCACAGCGGGAAGGGAATCATGGAACCCAACCAGGGCCCGTGTGAGCGTGTGAAGGTTTGTAGTGAAACGTGAGAGGCGGGCGGTGGGAATGCAGCACCGCGTGACCTACAGGTGTGTCCTCGGAGAAGGAGAGGGGCTATCAGATAGCCCCAGTGTCAACAGCACAATGCGTCACCGCAAGGCCAACCCTAGCCCGGCTCCCACAGTCCCGTGGCCTCCCCGCTAGCCGTTCACACGATATAGGGCAACGGATACGGACATGCAACACACCTAGAGAAACCTCTGCAATAATACACTCGAGTTATTTTTAGTTGTATGTCCCCACTGGATTCAGAGTCCCATAAGGAAGTGTGTAACCATCACGGCAGTGACGCCAAGGTGTGTCCATCTGCTGTTCATGAGGCAAGACAACGCTTAGCAGGTGGTGTTGTTTAGAGTCATTATATTAGGGATGTCAATGGCAAGCTTATTTTCCAAGTGTGAGGCTAGATGTATTAAACCTTAACTTGCTGCATTAAAACACCCTTCAGAGGAATGGCAACAGTTTTTACAGTGTTTACTATTGCAATGAAGTACATGTCTCCGGATGTGCAGACAGGGATCGGGAAGTGAGGCCCATTTAATAAAGTAAGAAATAGGCCCAAAAAAAATGGCCCGATTCCAATATCAGCACTTTGAGCATGTAAACATACACTGTTAGAGAGTATGGATTTGCTTGTTCATTGATTTGAACAAGCAAATCCAAAAAAGCCATAATTTGGCAGTGCCAACAAAATTTGGCTCTGCCAAATTATGGCAGTGTAATAAAACATGCAGGATTCCTACCTTGATTTTCCATTAGTGTCCCAAACACAGTAGTCCACAGCTCCTGAATGAGAAAGGAAACATAGTTAATGAAATACTGATTAAAGTTCCTCAGAAGAGGCCGTATACTTACATTCTTTCCAGACAGACCGAACGTAGTTCCACTGAACTATGCATCAGGCCAACAGTCCTAGATCCAACATGGTGTTTAATGCTCCATTGCTGGGCCAGGAGGACGGGCTTGTGTTCCCGATGCAGTCCAACCAGTCCGTGCTAGCTCATGATCCGATTAAAAAAATGCATGGCTGCTCTGATGATTTTACATATTGAAGGCAGACGTATTACATTGATGGCAAGGTCTTACACTGCAGTGCATGAGTTACTCTAGGAGTATGGCTTAATTATTGAAAGTGTGATATTAAAAATGAAACGCGATTAGAAAGTACGATTTTACATTGGTGAAGCATATAAATAAAACTATGATAGACCTTTCAACCAGGTATACACATACAAGAAAATAACATCCAATACCGCGCCCAACGCCACAGACAGTCTAAAGTTCACACAAAATCTCGATTAAGATCATTTACAGAGACGTGTTGAAACGTAAAAGGCAATGTTGTTATGCTTTGGCAGACTGGAGACGCACAGGCAAGTTCCTCAACCACAGCCTTTAAACCCAATAATAAAAACCTTATTTCGTAGAATCCAAATCACGAAAGACCATTAAAAAAGGACACATCATATTAAAACAAATGAAAGGGCCAAAGTCTATTGGATAAAGTCAATGGCTTTTTGTGGTGTTAAATAGATGGGGAGTAACAATAGAGCCCTCCGATCAAGCAAGGAATTTATTTTCAAAAAGCCCTAGCATTACTCACACAATCAAGTCTGTTTGTTACAAGTCTGATTTTTTAATTTTGATGCAATGCCACTTAAGGAGATTTAATTATGCGTCCACGTTTGTATGCATAATGCGGTACTTTAGTAGCAGTCATTCTACTAGGATGTTTTCACCCCACCATTCATGTTGAGAATGTTTGTTGGACTGGGTAAAACTAGGTCAGCAGTTAATGTTTGAAAACGAGCACATGGAGGTAGATTCACATCCCCTCAATGCTGTTTACTTGCATTCCTTTGGCAAAGAAGGCCTCATTACAAGAAGGAGCATCCAATCAGAGAAAGCCGAATACCTTTGGGCACATAAAATGCAGTTGGGTCAAATTTTCTAGTTCAATTTCATAAATCCCGATTGTGTCAGATGAGAATAACAATTTACATACAGTCCCAGACAAAGAAAGGAGAGGCAAAGGAAGTGCATTCAATTCATTTAGACATTCTGCAGAGCTTAAGAGTGTGCAAAGAACATTCCTACTCCCTTACAACACTGGTGTCTCTGGTCTCCGGCACGCACGGAGCCACCAGGGCTGAGTATCACTGAGCATGCTATGCTATGCACGGTGAGGTTACAGAGAGTGCCGCCTGTGAGCAACACTGCCAAGCCGTTCCCATGCGATTAATGTCAACACGGCGAAAAGCTTGTTGAAATTCAAACGATAAGGCAGGCTTGCCATTGGTTGTGTGGAGTTGTGTTGTGCATGTGCAAGGAGGAGCACACCGCAAAACGTTTTAAATTGCCCTTTGGAATGTAGAATCATGCAGAAGACGTGCAGGAGCAAGGTGAATGGCAACTGTATTTGTAAACACATCACAGATCTGAATTTGGACAAACAGCTTTCTCCATAATGGGCTGTCAACTCTCCAATAATAATTCCAGATATGAAATCTTTAATAATAAAGCTTAAGTGCAGGCGAAGAGCAAACCAGAGCTTTAACCATTCTTAGAAAAGTGCACTCTTAACTGGTGCGAGTATGCATGTTTTTAATTGTATTCCAATATCTGCAGTGAATTGTGATGTTACAAAACAGAAACCTGCATATTTTGCTTACACTGTACGTGTAAGAGCCTAACTACTAGGGCGAGAGATGAAAATAAGTAATAGCTAAATTATCTCTTTCTGCGCATTCGTTTCACACCCTTTTGGAACCATGTCAATTTGCAACATTGCTATAAAAAAAGTATTTCAAAAGCAACTACAAGCAGTATAAATACAAGCTGTGTCTCCATGTTCACTACAGGATAACAATGGAAGATTACATTGGAGAAGATTTGTTGAAACCATTTGCCTAAATGCTAAATATTCCTGCTTAGCATAGTGTCCTGCACCAGTCATCGGCACAAGATACAGCGCCGAAGACTTTTGAGTCTGGTTATCTAGGCTCTGACGTTGGGACAATTCTCAATAAATGTTGCATCCACTTACATCTGCTGACAATCATTGGGGTCCTGACGATTCCCTGCAACAGTGCCCGGACGCTGGGCTGCTGGGGTTATCGCTGGCACCAGATGGAATCCTCCGTTGCCGAGTGTTGACAGTAATCCTGTAACATGGACAAACATATGCGGATCACGATCAAACCATGTCAAACACATGCTCAAAGCCATTGCTAAATATTGGCCAACGCCAACAATTATTTATTTTTTTCCATAGGAAGTACTAGGCAGGTCTTGTCAATACCCCTTGGATGAATTCTTAGCAACCAGGCGGTCCTGTGCGTTGGATTATAAATATTTGATGACGCGGATGAAAGAGACAATAAGCAATGAAAGACTGTTAAATCAAAAGTAACAAGACAAGGGTTAGCCCAAAATAGAGTCAACTTAATTTGCACAGCCCACAACAAACGCCTAAGAACTAAAAAAGGCACTAGGTCCAAGGTTGACTTTCACAGGAAAAAGGCATGCCCACATTACAATGGTCCAACTGGTTTAGCAAGTGTACGGCTGTGATGTACAGGCAGCATATGCGCAGCAGCAGCACATATGCAAGCAAGCATCAGAGGCCAGGCCAGGCTTATAAAACAGTAGCTACTGGACCTAAAAAGGGAGGAAAATTCACTACACATGTAGCAAACAGCGATTCATGAATCAGATCAAAAATCAACTACTGAATTTGAAATTCAAGCCGGTATATTATACAGTAGATGGGACGCAAGGTGATGCCCAGTTCCCTTTTCAACCCTCAAATTATTTATTAGGTAGTAATCAGCACCACCGCAACTCTATTCTCTTCTCTGATTTCAGGGTGTGCGGTCACTTCCACTGCAAAAACAGGGACTCGTTAGTCGCTACTCTGAGCAGACAGGAAAAAGCAAACAGAGCACGGAGGTACAGTCCAACACTGTGTGTGCGTGTCTGCAAGTGAGCAGACGAAAGCTTCAAAGAACATGAGACGATGCAAGTCACAGCACAGTTCTTAGGGCTAGGAGAGACTACATAAACAACACACACACACACACACACACACACACACACACACACACACACACACACACACACACACACACACACACACACACACACACACACACACACACACACACACACACACACACACACACACACACACACACACACACACACACACACACACACACACACACACACACACACACACACACGGAAAGGCTGCCTCTCTAGCTAGCTCAGAGCATGTCCGGATTACACATCACAGCTTTAGTGTTTTTCTTTGTGTTGCAACCTCACGTGGTCCCTTTCATGTAAGCAGAAAGAAGACAAAGCAAAAAGAAATAAAACGGAGGCAGACAGCAGGCAGACTTTCTGGTTTGGTGAGAAATTAGAATGTCCAACGGTGGAATGATGGTACATTACCCAAGTGCAATGAGTTTCTAATGTCATGTGTGCTGTGTAGTATACACTAGAAAAATTAAGATTGACCATTTTGACAGATCAAACACCAGCACTAGGTGTACTGACAATGACCACAATGTGTCAAACGACCTCCTTGAAAGCTCTACGGGAGGAACGGAACGCAACTAAATAAATAGTTTGTTGACAAAGGTAGAGCCAAGGGAGCTGACAAGCATCAGAGAACAGCGAAAAGAGGAATCTCCACTTTCATTACGACAGTTGCAACATCGAAGGGATAAGATAAACGATTGACTCCATTATACACAAGTGCTGTTGGATCTTGTGCTGTTCAATCTTGAGCGATCGATGGATGGACCTAATGGACAAGACGACCCCACACACATACGGACAACTCCCACCATGCTGTAGCATTGTACAGCATAGCATAGCTTTTTGGTAGGATAAAACACACCGTTTTGAAATAAGCACTACTGCTAATCCCGCTGTGTTCAGCATTCAAACCCACTCATTAAGACCTTCCGATGTGCAGGGCACAAACAGCCATTGTGTGAAGTTTCAGTCTGCAGGCATAGCATTCCCGAAACAGAGAACCAAACTTGTTCAGGAATGAACATTTAATATTACCGTAAACCCTGATAACGAAAAGAAAGTGAACCCAAGAGAGGCAGACAATTCTGTACTCTGTGCTCAGTTTTGTACTAAGTTATGGAATGTAAACACTGCTGTTATCATCCGATTTAATTGGTTGCTTCCGGGGTAAAAAGGAAACATGTATTGCCCAGGCGCTGGCCTACTTTGTTGTTAATTATGTATGCCATTTCCTCTACCAGGCTGATTTGTACAACACAAAGTGAAGAGTAGCCTACTTGATAATCTATTCAGATGGATGCTATAGTATAAAGGCTAAAGTTCATCCGCAGGGGTTACCGCGATTTTACAAAATGGATATGTACATATTTTATAATTTAAACAAAAAATACGCCTGTTTATTTGTTGTGGAAATGTTATAGCAAGTTTCAATGTTATAGCAAGTTGTAATCGTGCGCTGACGTACAAGGTCATGAGCCGATTACTCCATAAAATTTAAAAACAATTTCAAATGTCTTAATGGCTTTTCCCTTTCTATGTTGTCCAGGAGTAAAGCAAAACACCCTACAGAGACAGTACAGGGGCGTATGAGAATACCTTAGGATAATGAGGTACTGAAGAAACACAGGTACCTGTTGAAACAAGTAGAAGGGCTTGCTCTGACTGTACAGGAATGTGTGGAGAGGCTTGCGCGGTTGAAATCAGTTGACTAAAGAACGTGTGGGATGTATCGTGTACTTAAAACAGGATTGTATGGAGTGATATGATGCAGTGTAGGATAGCAGTATAGGATGACAGTTGCTGGTACAGTGTTTGGAAGGTCTTTCACCAGGCCCACAATGAATAGACGAGCCCACTGATTCAACCAAATGCTCATTAAAACCACAAAAAAGCAATAAAAAGGCGTAACATATCTGCCTGTCATCCAAACGACATGCGGGGAATATCGCCAATCAATAAACATCGACGTCGAGACTAAGTGCATTTACGCTTAACTAGTAGGATTTAAATCATAAACTTAGATAGTCCAAGATCACTTGTTTGGCGTTAGCTTGCCAATTTCAACAAGACAGGGTATCTAACATCCACGATGATGGCTGCTATATGATAACCCTTTTTCTTTCATAATTGTGATAACGTAAATAGTCGAATTCGTTCGAGCATAGCGTTAATCCTGATGTAGTCGCCAGCAACAGGTGGATATTCCAGTAAATTGTAGCGTTAGCTTATGTTAGCCTATTGTGGGCTACTTCTAAACAGTGGTGGTTGTGTGTGTGTATATATATATATATTTATAACACAAATAAGCAACTCGGATAGGCAGTACTCACCCTTTAATAAGAAAATGACTTTCTCTCCAGCCCATGGACACACGGAGCAAAGGTTAGTCTGTAACTCTTAACGTGGATCCTAACGTGACACTTGACGAGTCGCTGATCTCCAATCACACGACCCAACACTGGCCCAGAAGGCGGAACTAGCCCCGCTAACCACCTTTAGCCCTCAATTCAGCCGTTCAACTTTTGAAAACTTAAAAGTTATGAAGTTCGATAATTTGAGTCCCGTCCTACAATATACGAACCGAGGGAAAGTTTTTGAAAAATCAGTATTTGTTATGAAAGGTGTAACGGCTAATTCCGCATTAGGCAGATTACAACTGCGCATGCGCCGTTGTGTACAACACGTTTACCTGGCTCCTTCCTAAAGTGCGAGGCGTTAAACTACCAGCCTATCAACCTCGTCCTTCCCTTTTAATTTATCTTTAGTTAGGGTAGGCGCAAAGCATATGACACATCAAATAGGATTGATACGTCATTTTTATTACCTACATAATTATCTGCGTTAATTTTAAATTTTATTTTTCAGAAACCACAAAACAAGTGATGGAATACTCTGACCTCTCCTGGTTATCTGCTGAACTGCATTGCTACTGCGCACACATTTCTCTCATGGCCCATGTGTTTCCCGTGGATGTAAATATTTGGCGTTGCCATGTGAATGAGGGTGTGTGTGTTTCTTTCGAATGCTCTCAGAAATTAGTTCCACGTAATTATTATGGTAATTGGTTCTTCTATGTTGCCCCACACCTTTGCCTTATTAAGTGCAAGCTTGCCAGAGCAGATAAACAATATGGTTTCATCTCTGTATTACCTGCTTGAAATATGTTTATCAGATAAATATAGACCAACATAACTAATTGCAATGCAGACACAACAAATCCCTTTGGTTGGGGCTTGATAAATGTGCATAGATGCCAGCTCCCGATAGAAAAATTCATTTTCAATTCCTCAAGGGCAGAACAAGTATTTGCGCCTTTGTTTGGGAAGCAATCTGAAGTAAACAGACCTCTTAGAAAAGAAAGAGCTGGCGTGCGAATGGTAGCTACATTAATTCCCAGTCTGGAGCAGTTTTTTTTGACATTCCCTGCAGTATTCGGCTCTACATAGGAGTAATTATAGGGCATCAAGGGGAATAGGCCACACAAAAGCCAGCCTCCACATGAACCTTTAGTGGTCTGGAATTATGTTCAAGACAAGGGTCACTCTCACTTTGTTATTTTCTCTCTCTCTCTCTCTCTCTCTCTCTCTCTCTCTCTCTCTCTCTCTCTCTCTCTCTCTCTCTCTCTCTCTCTCTCTCTCTCTCTCTCTAATTCTGTCACACAGTCTCTCTGCCCGCCCATCACTCGATTCCCACACTAAGATTGTCTAGCATTTATTAATCTAAACCTAATCTCTCAGTCACCCGCGATGGCCCGAGGGATTTCATGAGTTTGTATCTGTAACATTGACTTGGAGTAAGACATAACTTTGAATGAATTGATGATTATCGATCCTTATAGTTGCGCCTGCCATTTCAGGTTCCTCTTCTTGTTTTTGTTTGTACCTAATGTACAATCCTTGTATGCTTGATTCTCCATCACGAACCCTTGCATAAAATGACCCTTGGCTCTTACAGGCAGCACCCACACCAAATTAGAAAAACAGTGAACAAATGGAGGAAGTATCTGTGTCTTAAAAAAGACTAGCTATAAATACGTTTGATATTCAGAACTTTGGGTGGTATTTCGCGAAGAACACAATACTTCCACATTTGGATTCGCCATGCCTATGTCTTCACGTTTATAAATAGTAGGGTTGGAACACAAACCACTAACTCATAGCATGGACAAGCCATTTCATCCACCATAGTAGACAGGAAAGGGAACGGCAGGTAAGAAGTCATACAGTTTGTCTGGCAGACGACCGACAGACATGTCTGTCGTCGTCTGGACGTCATGTCCTTTTACTGGAAACATTTACCATCATTGTCTGAAATGCGCAGCTACTCTAAACTCAAAACAAATACTTGGTAATCCCATCATTTTATTAAGAAAGATACCCAGCATGCAACTTTGTTATTATGCTTGATTATTAGTGGGACTCATAATTGGATTTAATAAGTAACTTTCATGAGCGAGAATTTGTAGAGCATGAGATGCCGGAATCCAGACTGGTTTTGGATGAATGCTTATCTTTATTGACACAGACACTGTTTACATTAAATATGAGCCTTCTTTTAGTTTCACCCGAACTTTACACCAGCCATCATCAGGATAATGCAATCTTATGATGACTCATACTAACTAATGTAATGACCTTTCTGCAACTGCAAAAAAATGTATGATATCCAATAGCCAAACTATTTTATCAATATTTTCCTTCACTGTTAATGTGGATAAAAAAATAACACAAAGCCAAGGTATTATGTTGAAGTTCAAGCGGGGCCAATTTCCCGAGCTATGTGTGTGTGTGTGTGTGTGTGTGTGTGTGTGTGTGTGTGTGTGTGTGTGTGTGTGTGTGTGTGTGTGTGTGTGTGTGTGTGTGTGTCTGCATATCATGCTAAATACTGATACACCACAATCAATCAAATAAAAAATCCACCGTTGGGCATTAGCACCAGCAATGAAGTTTGAATAACTGAGATCAAAACAAATTTTGGAAGCAGAACCCAGTGCTTTCTGTGTTTTTATACCCCGGATTGATTGACTGGCGCATGGGTGTGTTTTGATCTTCAGAAACCTCCTAGTTCAGATATGTTTCAATGGAGTTTAAACACTGTAGTATGAACATAGTGCAGGTTTAAAAGGCATCATGTTCAATGGAAAAGTCAAACCCAGGTTCTTCCCCGGCTGAGTACACAGCTACCGGTCATAATGACGCTGTGTGTACACATTGTCCGTCTAGAGCTTTACAGACAGACAGACAAACAAGTCACCGCTCTGAATTTGACCGTGTGACTTTTCAGAAGAACTTCAGCCACCTTTGTGGAAAAAAGACCTCATGAAAAACAGACAGGAGGGCAAATAATGAAAAAAATAAAGTCTTTCTTGCAGCCCACCTGTCTGAACACAGCACTGCAGGTGACTAATGGTGGTGCACGGCCCGTCTTAGTGTCTGGGGAAGCACGGCTACTTACCGCCCATGAGCTGTATAAGCATGTTGTTCTCACAGACCGTTTGATCCTCATAGGCCGTAAAGCTGTTTGTTAAAAAAGGCCCGACCCGAAAACGTGGCTCTCCATCTCTGTCGCTTACTCACAAAGTGTGCGTGGGGTAGGGCCTACGGTGGAAACATGTGACCCGCGGGGTGGAATCTCCATTACCGTGGGGCCGTGTGATTGGAACACGTCTAAATAATACATCATTGTGCCTTTAGGTAATCTATGAACCCCGTGTTGCGCAACATTGTGTGGGGATGTGTGTGTGTGTGTATTTGTGTTTGGGTGTGTGTGTGTGTGTGTGTGTGTGTGTGTGTGTGTGTGTGTGTGTGTGTGTGTGTGTGTGTGTGTGTGTGTGTGTGTGTGTGTGTTGTCATAGTCCAACATACATGTTGAATGGAAACTGTGTTTTCTCCTCACCCAAGAATGTTATGTGTCTATGTGTGTTTGTGTGTGTGTGTGTTTTGTTTGACAAGCTTTGGATTTGTCGCCACTGCTGGAGAAAAAGTCTGCCCATTCATTTTGAGACAAAGCCATTGTCCTGCACTGAGTCCTGAATAAACTATAGCTATAGCGTAGCCATAAATAGACTCAAACCAACGCAGAGAAACACGTAAATAGACATAGACACGCACACGCTACTAAAACACATGGGCATAAACCCGCTTACACTCATCACATTTGTTTGTGTAATTTGGTTGAACACTTTATTACAAATCAAAGTATGCCCGCACACATGCATGCACACACATGCCAACACCCACATGAACATAAATGCAAACGCCCACGCACAAACACACACACACAGACACACACACACACACACACACACACACACACACACACACACACACTGCCCATGTCAGGGATGATCAACTGGCCCCTGAGGTTTCCTCCATGATTAAGCCGACACACACACACACACACACACACACACACACACGACCATGCAAACAAACACTGCCCATGTTGAAGATGACCAACATGCCCCTAGGGTTTCCCCCATGATAAGATACTCACACACACACACACACACACACACACACACACACACACACACACACACACACACACACACACACACACACACACACACACACACACACACACACACACACACACACGTCTGTGGTCCACACCCTTGGCTGATAACGTTTGCAGGTTATTTTTATAGCTTCACCATAGGACTTTGTTTTAAAAAGGGGAGGTTTGGAACTCCGTTGGTCGTCGCCCCACCACATCTGGACGATGTCCGATAAACCACGCGGCATGAAATCATACAAGATGCCCGTGGCTTGTTGTTAGCAGGTCAGCGTTGGGGGTTGAGGAGATCGATAAGCACAGGAAGTGCGCCGGTGTCTAAACTAGCCTTGGAATCAGTGACAATAGGAACATATTAACAATGTAGGAAAAACGGCCACAATCAGTTGGCTCATTTGTATTCATGGTGTGTTCATCGAATATATCAAATAATGTGATAATGCCATGGCTCCTCCTCCAAACCAATACAAATGTTTGTAAGATATCCTCAATCATCGCCATCCTTTGACAACTTACCGCCCCTACTTCTATTACTTCCCATAACAGATCGCAGAATGACATAATCTCCAGTATTCAACAAATCATAAGCGATTGTTGCCATATATAGAGCATTGACTCTCAAAGGGGATCCTTGGAAAAACCCACACACAATTACAATTTCCCCTCTTTAATCTTCCTTCCCTTTCCATTCTTATCTCTTTGGCTGCTCAATGCTTTTCAAAGACTTCTCTATGACGTGGAGGCTATAGTCTCTTTGCCTGACCTCATAGCCACCAAAGCCCCTCCAAGACAAGCCTCCTATATCGGATCTATGCTGTCTGCCCACACCTTGTCAAAACACCCTCTCCATACACAGTCCAGGCTGAGGTCAGAGGGGATTCCGTGGGGTTAATCAGGCTTATTATAGCCATCCTTATAGACACTACTAGGCACCGCTTTCACCTCAGGGTTAACTACAGGCTAGGGTGGTAAGCCACCATATGTTGATGTGGAAGCCATTTTAGAAAACTAAAATAAATTAATTATTATTGTTGGTTTTTTTGTTATTCGTTTACCTATTATTATTGGCTTTTATATTTTTTTGCATTTTATTTTTTCATTTGATTATCTATTTACTAATGTTATGTTTCTTTATCTTTTCTATGTCATATGTCTCGGATGCCTTTAATTTTTATAACTTCGGAACAAGCTGAATTTATAGTTCTCCATTAAACATATATCATACATATATCATTCTATACATCAAAGAGGCTCTCCAGATTCAACGTTGTATTGGTATTATAATTATCATTATTATACATTTTTTACTTATTATTTATTTAGTTGAATTCTAATTCTAATTATATTTATAATAAGAATTATATAAATTTGATATTAGATACAATTATTATAAAGCATAATAATAATACTATAATTATTATTTTTGTTGTTATTATTATTATCCTCATCATTATCATTGTTATGATCATTATTATTATCACAAATGAAATGGTACCTGATAACCCTGTTCCAATGTACTCTCTGACAAGCTGAATAAATGTACCACACAAGAGGCCATTGTGGCTCCAGTGAAAGGACTTGTTTGACATCCACTGGACGCACCGAGTGTTGTAAATTAGTTTGCTCAGAATGAACCGAGTAGCAGTGACCCTTCCCAGCAAAGCAAACACAGGGCCGATTGCGTGCCTTCAGTCGCCTTCCAATATGATTAATGAACAACCTTTAGTTGTTCAGCGCCTGCTCTATCATCTCTTTCTTTTCTTCCCCTTCTTCTTCCCTTCTTCTTTCTCTCTTCAAGTTGTTGACCAGATTCTCTCATTCCTTCTGTGTTTCAAGATTGTTTCTTTTTTCTTTCCCCCTCTCCCTCTCCTCCCCCCCCCCTCTCCCCCCCCCCCTCTCTCTCTCTCTCTCTCTCTCTCTCTCTCTCCTCCCCCCCCCCTCTCTCTCTCTCTCTCTCTCTCTCTCTCTCTCTCTCTCTCTCTCTCTCTCTCTCTCTCTCTCTCTCTCTCTCTCCTTCTCCTCCCCCTCTCTCTCTCTCTCTCTCCCTCCCTCTCACTTTATCATCATATCTAATCTATAGTGTATATCTTACCCTGTCTCCCTAGGGGAGCGGTTGGCGGTGTGGGGGCGAACAGGAGCATACCTCCTGCTCTCCGACGAGGTCAACCTGCAGTGAACCAGTCATTAGTGAGAAATGACCCCAAGCAGAGTGTGAAAGAAAAAAAAGAAGCAGAAGAAGAAGAAGAAGAAGAAAAGCACGTTCCGGCAGATGGAGCAGATCACAGTTCATTGTGGAAACATTGCGTGCGACGGACCATTACCAACCACTGTGGCTCGGGTTGTTTAACTGTGTGTTCCTGCAACGCCAGATCATTCAACCGAAGGATTTTGCCACCCCACTATCTCATGGGTCAATGACTAAGTCAAAAGGTTTACTACAGGAGGATCACAGCAGGTCCCGGGAACAGTTTAGTCAGCGAGTGAGACTCACACTTTATAAGATAAAGATAAATGATAAATCGTTTATAATCGTAATTTGAGAATGACACACAAATGGGTGAGATGTGACCTTTCACCAGATCTCATATAACTGTATATTATGAGTATCATAGTAATACTTTCTCCAGACTTTCTCTTGCGACCCTTTTACATTGCTACTCGATGATAGCGTGGGCATTTCGGGATCTCATGCAGTCAGCAACCAAGCACATAGTTATGCATTCATGACGCTATTTAAAGCACTCTGGGGGTAATGCCTCTCTTCCACCCAAGCTCTTTCAAACACAGGTGACGTGTCATGCAAGCAACGGGGACATCCAGAGCATCAGCAACAGCTCGGAGTTTACTGCTCAAAGACACATTTCGGGCACCAACAGTTGAAGCAGAGTCCTGAGAGCAACCTTTCCACATTTCGGCCGGCCTCATTGTTGAGCTGAGGCATGAGAGATTATAAAGTAGCTTTTGTTCTGATCATTTTGTTTTGCTCTTCCTCTAGCTAGGCTAAGATAGGGTCATGATTTGTAGCTTTATACCGGACGACGTCCGAAACGCAATTTCTGGTCTGTTTATCGCTGAGCCTAGGGGGGTTACATGAGAGTTTAAGTTTACTGAAAGTGTGTGTGCGACTCACTAAAGCACTCGTGAGATTTACTAAAGCGCACGTTCAAGATATAAATCACAGGCGTGCTTGATAAAGTTAAATATTAGAGTAAAAATATTACTCCCATTTCCCCTAAAACGAATATAGCTCCCTCTGAATCGGGGTCCAAGGTCTCGTTCTCCTTCAACAAAAACACCAAATGGCAAATCAACACATGTTGAAATGAATGTTCGCTCTTATTCCCGGTTGAAAATCAGTCACCTGACGAATGATGAACCTGATGACCTTGAGCAATCAACTGATGTTTCACACGTGTACGCTCAGATCCATTCTGGATCTAAGCGTACATGTGTGAGGGCTCGAGTTCAAGGTTCTCCCTCAGTCCCCTTCAGGGCTTGTGAAAGCTTGTCCTCAT
>NC_082403.1:7517585-7536878 GCF_031168955.1 Gadus macrocephalus
TATGGAGACCAACAATTGGTGCATTTTTGGCAAGCTCCATGCTATTGAAACCTGCTGGCTTATCTTCAATCAAAACAAGAGCCACACATTAAATAGTTCAGCCAACACAATAGACATACCAACGCTGTTTGTCTTGTTTTGTATGTCTTTGTGTGATACGTGTTTTTAAGATGTGTGTGTGTGTGTGTGTGTGTGTGTGTGTGTGTGTGTGTGTGTGTGTGTGTGTGTGTGTGTGTGTGTGTGTGTGTGTGTGTGTGTGTGTGTGTGTGTGTGTGAATCCTAAATGTTATTTCCTGATGATGAGTCAGTCTTTATGCTCGTTAGTTATTATTGCAGTTATTATTTAACTACTGCTTGAGAGCAGGACTATGGGATCCGCTCTGATACAGAGGAATAAAAAGAAAAATAACAAAAGGTGACCCAGCAAACAATGCTGGTTATGACAGCAATAACTCCATAAAAGTCCACCCCACCACAGCAGCATATGGCACGCTCTAGGTCTCCGTGGTAACGGATGCCTCCAACCAGATCTCCAACGTGGAGTGAGGAGTGGTCTCAAGTCCTTTGGATGAGATACTCGATGGACCTTTGGCCTCTCTTCCCGTCTCCTTCAGTCTCTTCTTCGCTCTGCACTAAAGTAACTTCCAAGATGGCAACACACATGATTCTAGACGGCTGCAGGCTCAAAAGGCTGCATCAGTGTGGTGCCAAGGTTGGTCCGGTGACTGGAGTATTCTTTAGGTCCATAAGTGTTTCAGTTTTAAAACAAAAGGCTTTTAAGTATCAGTGATATAAAGTGCGCTTGCTCTGTCTTTTCCTTCCCGAGGGTGCTTCTCTAGCTGTCCATCATGCTCCCCAGTGTTTGGCCTTCGACGGGCCTCTGCCCACAGGCCTTGACTTCTGGGCAATGGCAGCGTTGTGGTGGACTACAGATCTGGAACCAAACCGAGCGAGATGAGGTCAGTACAAGGGGATCGTGATGATGAAACCATTAAAGCACCAAGAACAATGGATTTCAGTACAATCATGTTTTTGATGTTCTCTTACCTTAACGAAGACAGCAGTGAGCCTTTGCTGCTGTTCTTGTTGGTTTTCGTTGGTGCCTTGACAGCCTGAGGCTTCTCTGAGCTGTGGGAGGGGAACAAAAACCAGTGGTAAGAAAAGGCCAACATTTCTTGGAAATCCTTCAAAGATACATGCAGTCAATGTACAAAGTACTGGGTTGACTTGAATTGATCTAGTCTTTTGAGGATTCAGTTTTGTTTTTACTACCATGGCCTCTGTGCTGAAATTTCCACTGTCTCTCAGCAATCTAGAAAGGAATCACCTCGGATAAACTCATATCGCCTAGTGACTAATCACCTTGTGTCAAAACTA
The DNA here is from genome assembly GCF_031168955.1 of Gadus macrocephalus. Lineage (NCBI taxonomy): Eukaryota > Metazoa > Chordata > Actinopteri > Gadiformes > Gadidae > Gadus > Gadus macrocephalus. Next base: position 7,518,963 of record NC_082403.1, read on the forward strand.
CCCCGAACACTAACTGATGAACACGAACACGCATTCCTTTTACAAGAAGAAGAAACATTAAAATAGCATGCTGGTATAAACATGTGACTGACACATCTAGGAGCATCCAAGGAATGTGCAGGTTTTTTCAATGTTCACGTACTGCCCTCATAAGCAGGAATAGGTAAGCCCATCTCTGATGGTATCTCCTCCAAAGCGCGCCTTCAAATGATGGCCTCTCTGATTTGTCTGTTTAAACGCAACCGGCTCTTCACGCATGACCGCCGCTGGCCCTGAGACACATGGGCTACACTGTTTCGATTAGCATCTGGATGCTAATCGAGGCTACATACACAGTACAACTAATAAACACTATCTCCCAGGAGGATTAAAGCCGAGGAAGGGCGGGAGATTCTCACCTGTGGTGGCAGAAGCTGGAGCAGGTCGTGTCGGCCCGTCCTTGGGCACACTCACAGCGTGAGGCCGAGCGGCGGCGGCGGCGGGACAGGTGACTGCCAAGGCCGTACGGCACCATTTTACTGGGGAGGAAAAAAAATATTTGTTATACTTTTTTTTCCCCTCTATTTTTTTTAAACGGCGCAATAATTGCAACGTATGTAGGCTACGTCGTGTTGAATTTGTTTAAATCGTATCGGCCTAATAAGGCGTGTGTCAATATAAAACGTCGATATGTAACATTGAATTTGGCTGATTCATAACGTAGGTGTTCCCGAAGGAGGTGGCTGAAGGAGGTTTAGGTTCTCACCTCGGGGTGTTGATCCAGATAATGTCCAGGTGGCAGAAGTAGATGCACTCTTTGTCCAGCCAACTGTTGCACGAGCAGCGCTTTGTCCTGACGCGGGGGGGCGGCGGGGGCGCGCTCTGGGTCGGTGACTGCGAAGGCTCTGATAAGGGGAGTCCGAGACCTGGAGACAAACACAAAAGGGCGCGGAGATTAAAAAGTGCAAAGTAATGTCCGAAGCGTGTGGTCAAAACGTGGCGGGTCATGGCTTGTCAGTGTCCCCAGGAGTGATTGTGAGTACGCAAATCGGTGTGGCTCACTGAAATTGTAATCTCGAGCGATCATCGCAAATAGGGATTCGGAATCTGTGCCAAGTCAAACAAGGACTTGCAAAGCTGGTAAATATTCTGATTATATTGCTTCTTAATCAATGAATGTTCCCAGTGGAAATTAGGTTGGCAGGGCAACATTGTTGATACGTTCAGGGATGTACTGGAATGCTGCAGGTTACACCTACTCCTTTGAGCAGAAGGCTATTTTTAATAAACTAATTATGTATATATATATATATATTTAAACTATTTTAAATTCCGTAAACTGAATTTATAAGGTACATGTTTAACCATGTTAATTAAAAAATCACTGTGTAGCCTAACTATTTCAATGCAGAATCACTTTTATACATTTTATCAAGTAATCTTAATAATCACTAAATACTCCATATTCAGGCTAGTTTTTAGGCACATTGTATTACAACTGCATTTCTTGAAGCCGAAAGTATAGCCTACATTATATTTAAACTACACATAAAATGTATAATACTTTATTTTAGATTTGACATTATATCATATGGACAATGAAGAACCATAATCGAATGCACCAATACAAAATAAACAACCCATGAGAGAAACTCACCGTCTTGCATGAGGACGAAGAACAGCACCAGGGCCAGCACATCCCTGCAGACAGACGAAGTCATCACTCGGGTCATCTTCGTTATCCGCTCTTTTACTAAAGTGCACTTTGCACAAGTTGTCCCGAATGGCCTTATTTAGGTTTTAATCCTCAGGGTTTGTATTAGCGACAGACACCAGTGGATCCCAGCGAGAGAGCGAGAGAGCGAGTCCCAGTTGTGGTGTGGTCAGGCAGTTCTTGTTATACAGAGGCAGCAGGTGCGTTCGGCTTTTGCCTCCCTGCCTCGACCCCAGCTCTATTTAAACACCTCCAATGTCTCCGCCCCTCTGAGCAGTCTGGCCCCGCCCTCAACAGTATCTCCTCACCTCCGTTCCTTTACAAGGCTGTGTGCTGCTGTTTCCCGCTCCCTGCATTCCTCAGTGTGTGTGTGTGTGTGTGTGTGTGTGTGTGTGTGTGTGTGTGTGTGTGTGTGTGTGTGTGGCGCGTCAGGCCAGAGGAAGTGTGTCTGTCTGCAGGAATACGGAGCCGGAGGAATCCCCTGGAGAGACAGTGGATCGGTCCATCCTGGAACCCCAGTTGAGTTTAAAGAGCTCTTATTTTATAGACACATGGATGTGCATGTAGTTATTTCCTATGTTGCACCCCTCACCCCTTCCCTGTAGGAAGGGATCTCTCTGTCTGCACTCCTCAAGTCTTCCTTGATCATTAAAGGGAGTTTTTGCTTGCCCGGGGGGGGGGGGGGCCCTTTCAGTATCTCACTGTGATGAAGGGTTGTTTACATACAGTAACTTGATGCGTGTTGGCTATCATGACACACGCACGTGCGCACACACAAACACACACACACCTAATCTCTTAACAGTGTTCAGACAGACGTAGTGTGCGATATCTTTTGTAAATGGAAATCCTGACCAGCCAGGGGGGCTGGCCTGGACCACCTACACAGTTCACCATAATAACACACACACACACACACACACACACACACACACACACACACACACACACTAATGGAGAGTCTGGGGTGGAATCTTGTGTCCAGGGGTGCGTCCATCAGTCTCTATCAGTTGGGGGAAAGATACAGGGAACAATGGACACATCCACAGGCCCGAACTCACCCAGTGCAAACCATCATACAAGCTGGATATATTAAAAAGGGGAAATTGGGTTTGAGGATCGGTTTCATTGTGTGAAGCTCGGACCCTAACAGCCACCAACACTGAGCCGTCAGGGCCCTGCTCTTTTGAATACAAGATATTAATTAATTATACCTATGCATACATACATTTGCTGACGATAAAGTACAGTGTTATCCCGGGTTCTGCCGTCATCGCTGACAAAACAAACAGATCTGGGGACTCCTACACAGGAAACACTGTGTTGTGAGAGGAAAGAAGAGTGGGGGGAAACTGTCTGGCTGGCTGTGTGGCTGTGTGTGTGTGTGTGTGTGTGTGTGTGTGTGTGTGTGTGGAGGGAAATGGCCAAATGATGTCACCCTGATTGAAATGGCAAGTATTTCTCTGACCCTCATGACAAGGAAAATATTTGTGTGTGTGAAGTTTTGGACCAGTGGCAGGCTTGGGGGAGAGGGGGGGGGGGGGCAGCACAATCACCCTCCATAGCATTTTCAAACAACAATTTAGGGATTTACACGTCACTCATACACTCTAGACTAGACTAAAGGGAACAGCTGGTAGAGGTTAATAAAAGGTATAGTGGCGTTATGAGGAACCCTTGACCGGGAAATGCAGACAAGGACTTTGAAATCAAACAACTTGTCTCAGTGTGGAACTTAACCCAGCGAGATGAAGTCAGTACAAGTGAGCCCTGATGAAACCATTAAGGCACCAAACTAAATGGATCTCCGGAAATTCATGTTTCATGAGTCAGACAGGCGAACACTCATTGACAGATATCTCGTCGTATCCCTTTAAGACGCATCTTGAATATCAATGCCGTCCACCTTTTTTCCCTTTAGGGCTTTTCTGGACAGCGTCAGAAGACCGTGAGGCGACAGCCACGACCGTGAAAAATGTGCCCTTATCCAGTTCCTCTTCCGGATGGCAGAAAGTATGGAGAAGGAATGTGTTTGGATGTGTGTGTTTGGGGGTGTGTGTGTGTGTGTGTGTGTGTGTGTGTGTGTGTGTGTGTGTGTGTGTGTGTGTGTGTGTGTGTGTGTGTGTGTGTGTGTGTGTGTGTGTGTGGAGGCATTCCCTGGTATGCAGACGTAGATACGAGCAGACACAATAACCTAGTGATCTTTGAAACAATGCTTCCTTTACAAAGAAGGAAACGTGTGTTGACCTATGGGATAACATGTGTAGGATATTCCCCCCCCCCCCCCCTGCATCGACTGTTGTTGTAAACCCCATCTCGGAAAACTACACAAAATCAACCCCACAGACTTCATTATATCATACATTTACAACAATATATTTTCCAATAATACATTTGCCAGAACAAGAGAAAAAATATATTGACGTTGGTACAGTACGGATATTCATAGAACCAAGTCCCAAGCACTAACAATCGCTAGGTTAACCCATTCCCCATATACAACAATCTTAGCTAGGATAATGTGCTACACAATGCTAAGTACTATTTTTAAGTGTGAGGATGTACACACATACAATATGTGAGAACATTAAGTGCCTTGAAGAGGTGAGTCTTGAGTAATTTGCGGGAGCTGGTGAGCGACTCTGCGGTCCTGACATTGGCCGGGAGCTCGTTCCACACACTGCCGTGCTAAAACAGAGCAGAGTTGTTACTTTGATGATCGGCTTTTGCTTGCTCCTAGCGATGGCGGTGCCAGACGTCCAGCTGAGGTAGCCGAGCGGAGCGGTTGATGTGGGGTGCGTGTGTCTGATTAACATTTGGAGGTAGTCAGGGGCAGACGTTTGCTGACGTACTTATGACTTTTTCTCAAGAAGTGAGGCATAGGAAATAGTGGCCCTTATGACCTTCAGACTCTGGTTTAATTTCATCACATTCACAAGTGCACACATCTTTTGAGTTGGAGCACTACGCTGAAGGGGAAAAAATAACTTCCAACATCTCAATATTCTAAATCAAAAGGTTTTTTGGTTCTCTTTTACTAAAATGGATGCATATATATAAATAAATTCATCACATAATTATAACCATTTGTTAAGAAATGTAACTGTCACTATAGTTTGTAACAACTGCCCGCCACTATTTAAGAGACAGTATCAACATTTTTCTTTGATGGCAGTTACTACTGGGATAAATTGTGACATGGGTCAAATTGACAGCGTTAAGTGCCCATATATGGAAAGGGGATTCAATTTGCACATGCCCATTGAAGTGTAACTTGACACTATCCCCCACCGTTAGACACCAACCAGTCAGGAATGTGGCAAAACAAATAACTAGAACATGAATAACGCCATAACTGTCCCCTGCGTAGAGGAATGTGTCGCCCTGATTTCCAATCCGTCAAACATTGATAACAGGCAACAGGAAGAGAGGTTTCTAGGCGTTTGGAAGAGACGGATAACGCCCCCCTGCTCCCCGCTCGTCACCCCCGCTCGCTACTACACCCACACCGGTATCTGTTTGGGCTGCCATAGTAACAAACCCATTTCAATCTGCCCACTTCAAAGTCCAACAATTTGTGCCCATAAATGATCATGTTCAAACAATGTGGACATTACCCACTATCTGTGTGCCCACAGCTACAGATGGAGACTTTTTTAGACTGGAATTATCGTATTTTCGAATTAAACAGTCTACGAGGAGGATGCCAAAACACTTAGTATCCACCTGACACGGGTCTGAGCCATGGACCTCTGAGCCCGCTGTCTGGCAGATGACGTAATGTACAAACTAAGTTTCAATAATAGTTGCACAATACTGTCATCTAGCGGTAGCACACGACACAAGTCTTAGGAGGAAACAAAGAAAGCTTTTCTTCTTGAAATCATTTTATGACTTATCACATCGGAAGACACATGTTCTATATATAATTTCCTAGTAAGCAATAGTGTATCTCCACAAAAATAAGAGTATCAATAGACAAGCCCATCTATATTTGGACAGTTTATACACATATGCTCTAATTACCCTGCGTTCACACCAAAAGATGCATTTGCTGCCCGAACGCGTTGCCGCCGAAGTTTTGCGGCGCCGCAAATCAAGTTTTGCGGCGCGGCAAAGGTTTTGCTGCGCCGCAAAAGTTTTGCTGCGCCGCAGTTTTGTTGCGCGGCAAGTTTTGCCCGCGGTGCTTCTGAATTCATTCACAACCATGGCCGACATTACGAGCATTGCATGTCTTTACCTGTTGTGGAAGAGGGTGAGACGTCGGAATGCCCGTCGTTTATGGGTTCATGAGACCATTCGGAGCCGTACAGAGCTCGGTGAATTTCACCGTCTTCTGCAAGACTCCGTTTGGATGACGAACGCTTCCAGCGCTATTTGAGGTTGACTCCGGCCCAGTTTGATGACCTGCTAGCTAGGATCGGTGCTAGGATCTCTCGGTTGGACATTTATACTTATATATATATATATGTATTGGACACTTATAACTGGCCACGGTGGTGTTGAAGATCACCGGGTATGCGGAGACTGCAATTATTATCTTCTCCTCCATTTTAGCGCTTTGATCTGGATCAGGTAGTGAACTCGAGGTCACTCCAAGGGAGTAACACTGATTGGCTGTTACGGCATGTCACTCAGTGGCAACGCCTCAGTGGCAACGCTGTTGAACGCTGATTGGCTGTCATCACGCGTTTGCTGCCGAAAAGTTGAAATATTTCAACTCGAACAGCATTTGACGCGCCGCAAAATACGTGAACGCGCCCGCCGCCCGTGCCCGGCAGCGGGCACGGGCATGCTGCGCTGCAAATCAGATTTTGACGCGCCGCAAATCAAATTTTGCTGCCCGTTTTCTCGGCAGCAAGTGCTGCGGCAGCAAAGCAGCAACGCGTCTCTACATTCACTTTGAATGGGATCGTGCCGCGCGTCAACTTTTTGCATCTTTTGGTGTGAACGCATTATACGACCACAGGGTGGAGCTATTTTTCACATGATACACTAACAAAAAATCCTTAGCCTGCCTCAAGTACCAACATGGCCCCCTGACCGCCTGGTCTCTAATTGGATTGTTTCATTCGCCAGTTTGTGGTGACCTAATCCACTACACTGCAAGGGGATTGAGGTTCACCCCCCCCCCACCCCCCCAACCCCAATAGATTGCATTCAATTGTTATTCTCAAAGGCTGAGACATAAAGGGAAGTACAAATCAATGAAAATGACAGTTTTATTATAAATCTGTAAAAATGAAAAGTTTAATGGCAAACATGAACATGACAATTAGGGTGATTGTATCATTTATAAAAGCAACAACACAAAAAATACACGTGTCTGTAGAAAAAACAGCTACTGCGTATATAAAGCAAGTGTCCTCTTTGACAACGGCTTATGTGTCAGTGCACCCTAGGAGTATATTCATCAAAGATCTTCATTTCATAAAGCGTTTAAAGGAGATGATTAGATCCTGTGCTTTGGAAAAAAAACAGAGACAAACATAAGAACAAATAGATTAGATAAAAACAAATAAAAAAAAAGTTAAATAAAAATAACACAACCACGTAGAATGACACAATCTTTACAGGAATTGCACTTTAAAAATACTGGTCCGTGTGAATAAATATTTGCAGTACCTTTCCATATAACTCTCGCTCGTACAGTACTTTAACACAGCAACTGTATATTATAGCTGTCGAAAAGTGGGCTAACTAGGGCGGAAAAAAGGCCAACACAAAACTGAACTGTCTTATCGTTTCTCCAGCTGCTTCTGTTCAAAGTACAAGATTGCATAATAGCACGTCAATAAATTAACATCAATGACATCAAGAGGATAAAAAAAAGATTTACAAAACATACTGCATATTCAACATAGTGTCTATATATATATATATATATTCATATATATAGATAGATATATAATTCATATAATAACATCATCGCATCATTCCAAAGCTGTACATAAGTGCTCTTTCTCTTCTTCCTCCGACTCAAAGCTGGACAGCCAATGAACGACTGCGTCTCCAGCCTCCATTTCTGTCTCTGTTGCCCCGCCCCTTTTAAAAGGCCCCTCCCCCCTCTCCCGCCTGCATCAGAGCGGCGTCTCGCCAGCGGGCGTCGGCCGCTCTTCCTGCTCGGTCTCTGGGGGGACACGCCTCTTCGCCACGTGTCTCACCCCCCCGCGGGTCAGGGGGCCCGCTTCCGGGTCACGCCACGGCCCCCGGCGGTTTCCTTCCTCCCTGGCCCCGGCCCCCCTCGCACGCCCCTCGCCCGTCGCCGTGCGAGGGGCTCGGGCCCGCCTCCTCTTCTTGCTCCTCCTCCTCCTCCTGCTCCAGCCGCCCTCTCAGCGGGGACGGGCCCCCGGCGCCGGGGCCGCACGCGGGGCGGTACGGAGGGGCCCGTCGAGGCTGGATCATGTGGATCCCCCCGATGGCGATGGTCAGGCCGGGGGGGGCCCCGGCGGCCGGCTGCTGGGAGTGGAGGGGCAGGTGGCTCAGGAGCCCCGGGGGCGAGCGCGGAGGGGGGGGCAGCGGGTCCGGGCGGAGGGTCCGGGCGGCCTGGGGGACGGGGGGACGGGGGGGAGCGGCCAGTGGGAGGACGGGGTTCTGGAACGGAGCCCGCGTCGCCTTCTGTAAATATATCAAGAACACAACATGGTTATGCGTTGTTTATTTCAACAGCTACAAAGTTAGGTTGTTGTTTCCAAGGATCGACACGCAAATAAGGCAACACGTTGTGCTCTAAAACGGTCGTGTTATGCTGTTGATTCTGCTTTCAGGGTTTCACACTTGCTGCAGTCACAACAGGGGCCTCTTTAGGTGTCGAAGCCGTTGTGTATTCCCTTTATTAGAGTCCACTGAGACGTTCCCAGAGGCTACTTTTGGAGTTGCGGTTTCTTGGTTGTTAATGATAGGCCGGGACAACATTTTATCACCACTGCCCAGAAGTAAAACAACACGTTTGCACCTATTTGGGATGTCTCTGGGATTATTTTAAGGTTTTGGAGGGTGGCCTGGATTTGAACAGTTTAAAAGAACATAGTGGCCGTTCTCTCTCCCCTAAAAGGATGTTCCTAAAAAAACCTCAGGTGTTAGCCTATCTATATTTGTTTCCAATGTTGACCCGTTGGGATGTAAATGTGCCACACGCGCTTACTCAAACCCAGAGAGCCGAGCCATCCAGTCATGCAATCGGCGAATGCAAAATTAGATTTAGTAAATTGTATGTTATGTGTACAAAACGAATGAAATAAAATGAAATAAAAACAACAAACACCCTGGTTTGGCAGCAGGCGTGCCCGCCGTTGCGCCGTGTATCCCCTGAGGGCGGCGCTGTAAGTCACCCACCTGTGTGTTGGTTCCAATCCCCGCGGCGGCTCCCAGTCGCGGTGGGGGGGCGGTCGGAGCCGAGCTACCCGCCTTGGGAGCAGAACTCAGGCTGTGAACGCCGCAGGGCAAAGCCCCCCCGACCGGGGACGGGTGGATCTGAAGGCCGGGGGAGGAGCTGGGGGAGACGGCGGGGGCGGGGGCGGGGACGGGGGGCGGGGAATGGGGACGGGGGAGACCGGGCGGTGACCGGGTGCGAGCCAGGGCCCCTGTCGCCGGGGCCACCGTCGCCGGGTGGCGGTCAGGAGACGGGCTGGAGGTCCGCGGCGGGGGGGTCTCGGGCGGCGGGGGGGTCCTCAGGGAGAGCTGCCGACGGGCGAACAGGGCCCGCCTGGAGCCGGCCGAGGGGGTCCGTGGGGGCGACCCGCCGGCCCCGCCTCCGGGCTCTCCCGCGTTCTGATTGGTGGGAGAGGCCGGCGGAGCCCTGCGGCGGCCTTTGACCCCTGCGTCCTCGTGGGGGTCGTCCTCCTCGTTGTTGTTGTTGATGTCGGACGTGCCGCTCTGCTCCTGTGGGGGGGCCGGGGGGAACTCTGCCGGGGGCTCCTCATCGACGTGGTCAAAGGACGCGCCGTCAAAGACGCCTACGGTTTATAGGAGGACAGAAGAAGAAGTCGAGTTGGTCAAAAACACAAAGAGAACAATCTTTTGTTCTTAGTTATTTTTTTGTTTATTTTTTCATTTTAAATGCTTTTATTTGTATTCATGACAGATACAGTGAGAGTCAGACAGGAAGACACTGGAGTGAGATAGGGGAGGACAGCCAGCCAATGCCTGCGGGGCTGGAATCGAACCCGTACCCTAATGGTACGTGCTCTACCCGGGGAGACACCGGGGCGCCCGAACACAATCAGATTTTATGAATACTTTCTCGGAATAATAACTAGGGCGAAAATAGTCGGGTTGTGCATTACTGGATATTACAGCGTTCTTACTGATACAAACAACTGCAAGGGGAATTTAAAGTGGCAGCCTTCAGTATTAACAAAGCTTCATGAACAAAGCTAGAAGAGATAGCAGCAATTAAACGCTACCTCAGTCCTTTGATAGGCAAACATTTCAAACTGAAATTAATGAAACAACAAACAAATGATTGACTATCATAGCGGATTACAATTCAGCCCTGAAAGACCTTCTGTTTTATTCTGAGGTAGTCTCCCATATCGCAATTAAGATTCATATCTAATATATATCATATTCCTTCGCCATCTAATGCAAATAAATCAATTGGGATTTAGGATTAGGGAATTAGGATCAAGAAAATTAAAACGGATGAAATTGACTTTCCATTTGTGTAGTATTTCTATTCAGTTTTAAAGTCGGGTTTCTGTTTCTGTTTCTGTTTGAGTTTTTTCTGTAAACTCAGATTTAGTTTTAACTTCAGTTTAACTGTTGCTTTTCCTATATATTTTGGTGGATTACACTTTCAGTTTCAGTAAACTACAATCCCACTGTCTGAGACACGCACACACACTCAAGAAACAGCAGAAAGACAATAAGACATACAGACAGACAGACAGACAGACAGACAGACAGACAGACAGACAGACAGACAGACAGACAGACAGACAGACAGACAGACAGACAGACAGACAGACATATATATGTAAATATACAGACAGCCATTACACACTCTCACTCTCAACAAAACACGCTACCTTCATCCGTGTGGTGTGGGGGTGGGGCCTCGTTGTAATGCGTCTTCCCGGGAACCTTCGTGTGTTGCGTCAGGTTTCCTGCCGACGACAAACCAACACGCTTGTAAAAACACTGTTCACATGATTGCTCCCACAATGACAGCCAAGAGTCCTCTCTTAGCTGAAAAGATAAATACATAGACGTGATGCATGCATACAGAGACGTGTTCATTGAACTGTACATGTGAAATATACATGTGTTCGTTGCTTTAGAACTGCACTTGGGCGGTCTGTGTGTGAATGTGTGTGTGTGTGTGTGTGTGTGTGTGTGTGTGTGTGTGTGTGTGTGTGTGTGTGTGTGTGTGTGTGTGTGTGTGTGTGTGTGTGTGTGTGTGTGTTTGTTTGTGTGTGTGCATGTGCATGTGTTTGTGTGTGTGTACACACATCGTGTTGGGGCTTCCCCCTCGTGTTCCTCACACTCACCCTGTCCACCGCGATCGTACACTAGGCCAGACTGCTGCCTGGATCTGCGAAAGACAACACAGCAACAACAACCACAGAGTATCAGTATGATTCTTGTCTGTAACCGGCGCTATAATCTATCCCCGCCTTACTCATCATTGTGGGGGGGGGGGGGGGCCGTCGCGATCAATCCCCCTGTAACCAGACCCGGGGCGTCTGCGGGCCGCGTACCACCTGTAACCAGCTCTTAGTGGCTTTGCTACCCCTGTGTGAGTACCCACAGCGCATCGATCTGTTGGGGGCAGCCCGCACTGTTGCCTGGGCGATGTCACCGGGACGGGGAGATGAGTGCACTGTAGAGGGAGGGGACCGGCCATCCCAGGGTTGTGTGTAGGGGTGGGGAGTACACTGCTGCCATGTCTTGTTGTTCCCCCTCCTCCCCCCCCCCCCCCCCCCCCCGGGTGAGAGACTCCGGCTGAGACTCGGGGGAGATGGAGAGCCAGGAGGAAGAGTCGGGGGAGAGACGAGCATGACTCACTCTTTTCGGAGAGCTGTGTCGCGTGTCAACAAAATGACTCAGCCCCCCCCCCCCCCCCCAGACACACACACACACACGACCCACGCAGATGCTACCCCTCTGCCCTTAAATCACGTCCCTCGTTCGTGCTGCTTCTCTTGTTATGGATCGTGAGCTAAAGGCCCCATAGGTCAGACGGTGAAGGCCGAGATCAAAATGATGATCGCTGTCTGAACAAATTCCTAATTCCCTACCCCACACTCTGCTGTCCAAAGCCTCAAGACGTAATCTAGGTTCCGAATTTTGCAATGTTAGCATGTCCCACAACACGATGCAGGATTAAAGCTTATAGATCAGCATGATCGAATGACAGCATCGTTTTGCACCACTTTCCCTCGATGACATAACGTCGGGAGGTGAACTCTATTAGCTTTGTGAACATCCGCTTGTGTGTAGCTCCTCGCGGTGAGGGAAAGGTAAAGCTCATCGCTACGGTACCCAGCGCCTGAATAGATAGGCACTTGGTTGGAGAGCGGGTCACATGACCGGAGGGTTTCCATCATGTGACACTCTGGGACACGCCTCTGAAGTGCTTGTTGATTGTTTTTTTTCCGCTGCGATCGATTCCAGCAATCCATACGTTTGGACTGTTTCCAGCGACAGTTCTATCCCAGGTTTAGACTGTTACTGAAGGCGTAGGACACTCACAACAGTAAAACAAGTGCCGTCTCATGCTTATTTTAGTTCGCTTCGTTCCTGTTTTGCCCGCCATCATTTTCGGTATTCCAAGCGAGGGAATCAACTGGTGTGTTACAACACGTTGGTGTAACACACACTCACACAAGTGCACACACACAAACACTCACACATACAGCACACGGTACTGAATGATAAAAAGGTGTACTTCCTTACCCTTCTCCACAGGTCCATGGCTGGGGTGGGTGTCTATATTTAGCGGCCTGGTTTGGTCCCTCCTCCTCCTCCCTCTCCTCTTCATCTCCTTTATTTGAGCGTCTGTCTTCTGCTGACAAGGCCTCCTCCCTGGTGCTGCTGGCGTGCTCTCTGTCGCATGACAAGCTGCTGCTGACCTGCAGGCAAACAGACGAGGCAAACTCACCCAGTCTCCTCTGGCATGGGCCCAAGGGACACAGGAATGTGTGTGTGTGTGTGTGTGTGTGTGTGTGTGTGTGGGGGGGGGGGGGGGGGGTGGGGGGGGTTCCCATTCAATTTGATGTCCCTTAGAGAAAGTGTATCTTTTGTTTCTCGACGGACTGCGCTACTCAACCGAGGTTTAAAGCATTCGGTGAGCTAGAGTTCGCTTGTCGTTGGATTGAGACGATCGGGACACCGAATGCAACAGAAAGAGTTGAGGTGTCATATCTATGTATAATTGTCAAGTCAATGTTAAAGGTGACGTATTATACCAGCAGGTGTGAGTGTGATGAGCCGTTACAAGCCGCTTTGAAAGACTGCGTCTACCAGCCTACCCAGTGGACTGTAGCAAACGCTGCTCATCCATCGGTCGTAATAGGTGGACACGTGATGCCAGATCGGCTTGTAACGGCCAATCAAACTCACACCTGGTGGTATAATACATCACCTTTAATTTGCATTACCTTGCCTTCTATTTGGAATCCACCCTTCCCTCTGTTTGATGTGCTGCAGTGACCGGCGGGTGATGTGTGTGTCCTTACCTCCGTGGCGACGGGCCTCTGGTGATCCTCCGCCCGGATGGGCTCCACGCTGCTGAGGCCCATTGGGCAGGTGGTGTAGATGGTGGGGCCCAGGCTCTGCTTGCACTGCAGCAGCGACAGAGCCGTCCTGCTGGACATCCCGGGGGGGTTGGGGTTGTAGCTGCCGGTGGACCAGGTGGAGTACACAGAGGGCCTGCTCTCGTCCAGCGCAAACGGGTTGGGCTTCATGTAGTTGAGGTAGCACCAGCTGTTGCTGGTGCCGGACTCCAGACTCAGGCAGGACGCGCCGATCGGTCTGGCGGTTGAACGCGCCCCGGGACGCTGCCGGTTGTCGCCCTCCTCGCTTCGACCTCCCGCGTCGACCAACGCCTTGTCCCTGACGCCCCTCTCCTCCTCCTCCTCCTGCTGCTGCTCCTCCTTCACCCGTTTCTGCTGCTGCTGGGACTCTGGGCTGAACTCGATGCTGTTCGAAGGCGACAGCATCCGCTTGCTGCCGCCCGTGCCCGGCGGCCTCAGCAGGTCCTCGGACCAATCCGAAGCCTCTGGACCCGCGCTGCCGCGGCCACGGGGCGTCGAGGTCGAGGCGCTGGCGATGTACGGGACGATGCTGGTGGGCCGGAGGGGGGACCCCGGGGGGACGGACTGAGACTGGGTGGTGTAGATGGCGCACGCCGGGAGGAAGGTGTCCGCTTGAAGACGCACCGCCACCGACGGGGATTGGAGGGGTCTTAACAATTCGGGGTTTATGGTTATGTTTGGGGGAGAAGGGATGGGAGTCGGAAGGGGGCTTGCTTGGACCCTGTAGTACTCCCTGTTGGTGTGCGAGGGGATCTCGAGCTTCAGCCCCGTGGACATGGGGAGGTAGTGAGCCCGCGCTGCCCCGGAGAGACCCTGTGTTCCCGGGTAGTGCTGGATGCATCGAGGGGGGAGGCCCGGGGGATGTCCCGTCTGGACGGAGGAGCTCCCCTCACCGGCGGGGCCGTCAAACGGAGTGCGATCACCCCTGCCTGTCAGCTGAATATTCTGGCTGAGTTTCCACTGAGAGAAGAGCTCTCGGGCCGGTGTACCCGACACCCTGTCGTCTGATAAAGGAGACGCGACCTCTAAGGCGCCGCGATCCGCAGCCCCCGAGGTCCCGTCGGATGACGATGCGGTGCCACTGACGAGCGCTGAGAGCAGACGGGCGGACGGCGTTGTCACATCACCACCGGCGCCCTTCTCCTCCACCTCCTCCTCCGGATCTCTGACGGCGCTGTGTTTCAGGAGGAGGCACTTCCTCCTCTCCCTCCAGCCCACGGCCGAGCGCTCGGGGGAGAGGCAGCTGTAGTCGAAGGACTTGCTGCGGTTCTCGTACATCAGGGCGCCCTGCTGGGCGTCGTGGGGGGCCTGCTCCGAGGCCGACCGCCTCATCTCCCGGTGCGGGTGCACCCCGGGGACGGTCAGCGTGTGGGAGGCTCTGGACCTCCTCAGTGGCGTGGCAGAGGAGCTCACCTCCAGGTCGAGGCGGCCCGACTCCTCGAAGGACGCCGAGCGGCTGGAGGCGTAGGACGCGCTGCTGTCCTGGCTGGGGCTACGTGGCGGGAGAGAGCCGGAGTCGAAGCTGGACTCCCCCGAGGACTGGGCGAGTTCCGCCAGGCGTAAGCGCTTCTTCTTGGGCGGGAGCTTCTCGATGGGGAGCTGGGCCAGGGTGGGGCTTCTCTGAGGCCACTGGAACTCCTCCTGTTTCTCGGGCTGCTTCGACGCAGGCGTGGTCCTGAAAGACGACTGGGTGTCCATGTTCGAATCTTCCGTCACCAGTATTTTAGGAACCCGGACGTTTTGTGGGTGGACTAGGTTTCGGGGCGTCGGGTCGGTCGGGTGTTGCTTGTGGGGGGGCTTCTGAAGCGCCGTGAGATGGTCCTGACGTGTCGGGGACGTGCTTGGCGGTTCTTTGCGTGTGTTCTCGGCGCACGACGTGTCCTGTTTTTCAAATGAACTCGTGTGTTGGATCACCGAGAGGGTGTGCGGTTTGGGTCTCTGGGTGTCTTCATGAGCACCGGCGCTTTCCTTTCTGCATTGAGGAGGTGCTGAGATCGCATGGGAGGGGGAGGGACACGCGACCGGGGAGGAAGGGTCGTCGGATTCCAGGCTTTCTTCTTTGCGCCTTTTACGCATGGCCTGCGCACCCGGTCGAACCGAGTGGATGATGACCTTGGGGTGGTCCTTTTGGTTAGCGAACGACACGCTGACGTTTCCATAGTTTTGTGCTGAACCAACACCTTGCTTGTGGGGTTTGTAACCTTCCCAGGTTTTGCACTCAGTGCCACATGCCTCAGACTTGTAGGGTTGCAGTCGCGGCGGCGTGTGGTCAGGCACCGTGGTTTTCAAGTTTTCTGGGTGAAATGTGTGAAAACTGCAATGGTCCTCTTTTGGAAGTTCAGCACCAAGTGGTATTTCAACAGCCGGCTGCCGTCGTAGCGTCCCAAAGCGACGGGACGTTTGGAGCTGAGAAGGCGTCCGTTGTTCAAAGGATTGACTTTGGCGAAACCTTGGGGGGCTTTTGCCTGAGGCATCTAAAGAACTCGTGGTGAATGGCATGGACTGACTCCGTAACAGAGGAGCTGGTGTTGTATGAGGAGCCAGTGGGTCTACTTTTTGAGACTGATGCTGAAATCTTTCACATGGAACACCCATAGTAATGGAGCCACTATTTTTATAGCTAGGTCCCTCACTCTTAGGGAGATCCATGATAGGCTCTTTAATATTTACACTTTTTTGGGACTCTGAGCTGGCCTTTCTGGAGAGGGAGAATCTCCTGGGTTTCACACTGTCAATCTTACTAGTGTCCACCACAGCTTCGTTGATGGTAATGAGCTTGGTGATGTGGTCAATGACTTGCTTCTTGGGCACTGTAAACGGGATGTTTTTCTCCTCTTCACCTGACAGCTGCTGGTTTTGCTGACGAGACATCCTCTGCAGGTGTCCCAGACGTCCGTATTTACCCAGGATGATTTCGGCGTAGCTTTTGGCACTTGTGTTTGGGGGGCTGTCCTGGGTCTGCTCCGTGCTCTCAGAGCGGGAGAAGTAGCCCGACTCTGTACTGCCTCTGCTCCCCAAGAGGGAGGACGACAACCGGTCCTCAGACGAGTCCAGGGGGCCGCGTTTCCCCCTGCTGAGACGCATGGCCAGTCTCTTCTTCACCGCAAAAGAGTCGTCCATCCCTCCGGACGAATCTTTAGTCCCGTCGCTTTCGTGGCCCTTGGTGGAGGCTGTGCTGCTCTGGCGTTCCATACCGGCGGCGGATGAGGGACACTGCTTGGCCTCTTCCTCCGACTCCGTCCCCTGCTCCTCCAGAGACCGTGGCTCGGGGAAGGCCAGGCCGGCCTTTACCCGGTGTGTGTGGGACTTGCGGTGCTTGTACAGGTTGCTCTTGGTCTTGAAGGAGAAGCCGCAGGGGGCGCAGGGGTACGGCCGCTCCCCGGTGTGGGAGCGGATGTGCTTCTGCAGGACGCTGGGCTTGGCGCACGCCCGTCCGCAGTAGCTGCAGACGTACTTGCCGGGCCTCGGAGGCTTGCGCTCCCGTTTGAGTTTTGGCGCTCCCTCCGGTGTCTCCTGGTCAGCCGGGACGGAACCGGTGGCAGAGCACACTGGGACTCCCGATGACGGACCGGGAACCCTGGTCACCTTTGATGTTATTTTAGTTGCTGTTGTTGTTTCTGCTGCCGCTACCGCTGTTGCTGCTGTTGTTGTCGTTGTCTTTGTCTTTGTCTTTGTCGTCGTCGTCGTCGCCTCTTCGGCATGGCTACCTTCCGTCATGGCGTCCGACTCGACACTCCGCAGCTGGTGTTTGAGACGCTTGCGCTGAGGATGCGTTCTCCGTGGCTGTTTTGTCGGGCGGGGGGCGACATTGGGCTTCTGAGGGGGCGGAGCCTGTTGCTGCCGGGGCCGCCGCGGGGACGGGGACTTTGGCTGGGAGTATCCCAGAGGAGACTCGGGATGAGACGGATGTCCCTGACCTCCGGGCAGCTCCCCAGTCGTCAGGCCACTATGCGAGCCCTCCATAAAATGGGAGGGCAGCCTCAGGTAGACACGCAATCCGCGTCCGCCTGCGCCGGTCGACAGAGTTCAGGCCGATTCATGAACCGGATGACGTGTGCGGTCGCATTCACTTCGGTCTGGTTTTTGTGTGTATTGCTGGACGGTGGAATGACATCAACAGTCAACAAGGAAAGGGAGGGCGTGGATCAAGGCAACTGTGATTCTTCATGTGTGTGAAAGTCCTTTGGTTCTCTGCCCCGGAGTGTCCCGTCATGTCGCACTCAGCCAATCAGGTCGCCACATCGTCTCCGAGCCTTTTACCCCAACGATGGCATCTGTAAAAAAGAAAGAATATCATGTTAATGGATTCAACTGATTAAAAAAGACGCTAAATTCGCCCACAACCATAGATAACCTCTTGAGCATAAGCAACACAATTCCTTCATTCTGCGTTTTTTCTAATTAGCCATACCGTTCTCATCTGAAAGCCATTGGACAAAATGTGCTCCTAGGGGAACTCCCTTG